>NC_080721.1:5308549-5318549 GCF_019097595.1 Hemibagrus wyckioides | reverse complement strand
GCTTTCCTCACAGAGCGAATGTTATGCTTTGATCAAGTTATTGGTGATGTGCCATACTGAAACGAGGCCTAACAGATTCAGTTTGGAAATAATCTAAATACCAGCTGTGAAATGATCTGCAATGCACATGTATCGTGGATTGACTTGAGACGAGGCGAGGCTGAGAAATGTTGAAAAGCTAGAAAATAGAGAAATTTAGCCATTTGATCAAAACTCAACGATTATTTCAACACTGGTGTAAGGTGAAGGTCACAGACACCCCGCTGGTCAAATCCTATGACTGGCATTTACCTCAGGAAAGAACACCGGTGATCAAAGAGAATATATTTTTCTCTCTTCCATTACATATTTATAATCTTTGATAATGTGCCTCTAATGTTGTTTAACCATAAATAGATTAGGTTAGAAGTGTAGAGGTAAGCAGGTCATTATCATGACACTGTCAGTATTTTTCAGGATTTTATTAAATCTGGTTAAGATCATTCCAGCTGAGGCAATATAGTCAGGACCCGAAAACTTGTTTATTATGCAAATACGGTGAATTTTAATCATCTGTAAAGGTTATTTAGCGTTTTTTTTTTAAGAAAATGAAGCCTATTATTAAACATGGACTGGCTCTGTGCTCTGTGGGCAGGATTCAGAACAGGCTTTGAGTAATTGTATAAAGACCTATCCATCCATCCATCCATCCATTAATTCATTCAATTTCTGTAGCATTTATCTTACACAGGGTCATGGGAAACCTGGAATCTATCCCAGGGGACTTGGGGCAGAAGGTGGGGGGAACAGCCTGGACAGGGCACCACAAACGCAGGGCACAATCACACACACTTACACTTTACACACAATTTAGAGATGCCAATCAGCCCACAACATGTCTTTGGACTGGTGGAGGAAACCGGAGGAAACCCCTGAAGCTCAGAGAGAGCATACACACAAGCTGGAGGTGAGATTTGAACCTGATCTGCAGGTATGAGGCAAATGTTCTACCATGACACCATCCTTGTATAGAGATATAAACCATATTTAAATATTATATTTATTACATTTTTTAAAATATAAATAAATAAATTAACAGTAATTGTTTATAAAACAATCAGGGTGTTACAGTGCTTTAGTGGAATGCAATATTTCATTTTCACCCTCGATTGACATCAAGACACCCATTTTCAATTTTTTACCAATCTTAAAGGAAATAAAACCACAGCTCATGGTCTAGCTGAACTGCACCCTGGTTTTGATCTGGTTCACTTTTCTCGCTTCGGATCTCTTAATATTACCTTTTTCTCTCTTTTTTACTTCAAAAGTTATGCCTTCAGGTTCATAATAAGGTTACATCCGTGGCCATGAAGAGAATCATGTTTCCAATCTTTTAACAACAGTGCCCCCTGGTGGTGGGTGTTTTTTATTTTCATTTTTTCGGGTTTAACTCCATCAAGATGCTGTAGTTGAGTAAATGCAACAATAAATACATGTTCCACACACACACACACACACACAAACACACACACACACACACCTGTACGCCTGCTCTATTTACGCAGTTATCCACTCAGCCAGTCATGCGGACAGCAGCGTAATGCATGAAATCATGCAGATACAGCTCAAGAGTTTCAGTTAATGTTTACATCAAACATCAAAATGAAGGAAAAAAATGTCTCTGATTTAATAACCATGTAATTGAGTATTTCATAAACTGCTGATCTCCTGAGACAAAACAGTCTCTAGTGTTTCCAGTAGAGGATCTGTGAGCTGAAACTCCTCGTTGATGGAAGAGATCAGAGGAGAATGCGCTGATGTGAATCGACCGGAACTCACTCTTTACAGCTGTGCTGAGCAGAAAAGCATCCATGCAACCTTGAGGTGGACGGCCTACAACACCCCAAGACCATATCAGGCTTTTTTGCGGTTCCCGTTAATAGCCTCAGATTTGTGTACAGTCCATTGCACAAGTGATCACAGGACATGTACCAGGATGTGTAGCACAGGCAATGCTTAAAAACATGTTACTCAGTGAGATTATTAGCACTGACATAACCTAAATTTGAATAAAACAGGTTTTCCATACGTCTGCTTCAGTGTTAAGGGTTTAATTTAACTAACCACAGTGGGATGGTCAGTTTTCAGTATGCACAGGTTGTTGGATTTAGCATCAAAATATGCTTTTGTTATTTTCTGCCAAATACAGTAAAGCCTTTCAACTTGAAATACGCACACGCTTTGCTTTCCTGATCAAATATAATCAGTATAAATGCCTCAGCTGACAGTGGCCTTGACTAGATGAATGCATTTGACTTTTCTGAATTGAAAACATTTCTCTAAAATTAGTGTGAAACTCGAGGCCTTGCACACAAGCCAAAGGTGGAGCAGCTCTGTTCCCTTGAGCTCCTGCCCTCGATTTCATTCCTGGCACCAGGTATTGGCTGAAACCTAGAGTACTGACATTAGTAAAACCTTTACAGATCTTATATCACAGCAATGCTGAACTGTCGAATGAGATTGGTCAGGAATTATCCAGAACGGTAGAGTGCCAGCTCCTGTAGTAATAAGTAGCCCTTATTTACATTTACATTATTTCCTGTCACCCAAATGAGATTGAGGTTCCCTTTCTCTCAAGGTTTCTTCCTCATATCATCTCAGGTGTTTTTCCTCGCCACCGTCGCCCCAGGTTGTGCTCATTAGCGATAAAATAGTTAACTTAACGTTAAACTTTAGCATATTTTTCCCCTCTTCTCTGTTTCTATACTTCTGTAAAGCTGCTTTGAGACGACGTCCATTGTTAAAAGCGCTGTACAAATAAATTGAATTGAATTGAATAATTCATTCACAAACATTATCTAAGCCTAATAATAAACAAAATGTGTTGTTCAAAATCAATAAAAGCCTTGATTAAGATTCATGATTTTATTTGTCATTAATACAAATGATATGATATGAAATAAAATCCTGGCATATAAGTAAACTGGGATAGTCTTTAGGACAGAGCACTGCACTGCACTTTCTGCTATATCAGAAATACACTATATTGCCAAAAGTATTCACTCACCTGCCTTGACTCGCATATGAACTTAAGTGACATCCCATTCCTAATCCATAGGGTTCAATATGATGTCGGTCCACCCTTTGCAGCTATAACAGCTTCAACTCTTCTGGGAAGGCTGTCCACAAGGTTTAGGAGTGTGTTTATGGGAATTTTTAACCATTCTTCCAGAAGCGCATTTGTGAGGTCACACACTGATGTTGGACGAGAAGGCCTGGCTCTCAGTCTCCGCTCTAATTCATCCCAAAGGTGTTCTATCGGGTTGAGGTCAGGACTCTGTGCAGGCCAGTCAAGTTCCTCCACACCAGACTCTGTCATCCATGTCTTTATGGACCTTGCTTTGGTCACTGGTGCACAGTCATGTTGGAAGAGGAAGGGGCCAGCTCCAAACTGTTCCCACAAAGTTGGGAGCATGGAATTGTCCAAGATGTCTTGGTATGCTGAAGCATTCAGAGTTCCTTTCACTGGAACTAAGGGGCCAAGCCCAGCTCCTGAAAAACAACCCCACACCATAATCCCCCCTCCACCAAACTTTACACTTGGCACAATGCAGTCAGACAAGTACCGTTCTCCTGGCAACCGCCAAACCCAGACTCGTCCATCAGATTGCCAGATGGAGAAGCGCGATTCGTCACTCCAGAGAACGCGTCTCCACTGCTCTAGAGTCCAGTGGCGGCGTGCTTTACACCACTGCATCCGACGCTTTGCATTGCACTTGGTGATGTATGGCTTGGATGCAGCTGCTCGGCCATGGAAACCCATTCCATGAAGCTCTCTGCGCACTGTTCTTGAGCTAATCTGAAGGCCACATGAAGTTTGGAGGTCTGTAGCGATTGACTCTGCAGAAAGTTAGCGACCTCTTCGCACTATGCGCCTCAGCATCCGCTGACCCCGCTCCATCAGTTTACGTGGCCTACCACTTCGTGGCTGAGTTGCTGTCGTTCCCAAACACTTCCATGTTCTTATAATACAGCTGACAGTTGACTGTGGAATATTTAGGAGCGAGGAAATTTCACGACTGGATTTGTTGCACAGGTGGCATCCTATCACAGTTCCACGCTGGAATTCACTGAGCTCCTGAGAGCGACCCATTCTTTCACAAATGTTTGTAAAAACAGTCTGCATGCCTAGGTGCTTGATTTTATACACCTGTGGCCATGGAAGTGATTGGAACACCTGATTCTGATTATTTGGATGAGTGAGCGAATACTTTTGGTAATATAGTGTATATATAGAATATATATAGAAATATTTTTTGTCTTATTAAATTTGAGATAGAAAAGAGACTGATTGAGTGTTCAAAGGAACTGGAATAGAGCAACAACAGGAACCTAGTCACACATCAACATCTAACTAAATCTAACTCTAAATGCAAAAACACTGCAGGACAAGAATCAGTTTCTGGGTGGTGATAACAGCAGGTTTCATTCTTCGTCCCATCTTAACTCTTTCTTCTTTTTGGATTGAATGCTATCATAATTAATATCTCTCAGAATACGTTCCTCTAGAGTGAAAGTGTCTCTGTGTGGAAAAACAGGAGATGTCGCCAGCAATCTTGGACCAGAATCCAGAGAGGAAATGGGAGAACGCGTACACTTCTTCATTCATTAGTGAAGACACTCATCCTGTGCCCTCTGTCTCAGTCTTCTCTCCATATCTGCATCATCATGCGACTGACATCCAGATCCAGAAGCTCAGTCTGTGAGCAGACTGGTGGAGCTTCAGCAGGACGTGAAAAGGTACAACAACAGGAGGAGAGAATTCCAAAAAAACTCGATCTGTCCTTAGAAGGACGACCAGGCTAAAACATGTACTTCATTCTCAATCACAATGCTGGATTCCTGTCATTTTTAGGTTGATTTAAATACACACCATTCTTGCAGACGTCTTCACTACTTTTTAGATTTACTTTTGATAATACACACAACTACTTTATATTCTGTGCACTGTATGATGTATATAGATGATGCTACTGATGCTGACGGCAACAACAATGACAATGATTAGACCAAATTGTAAGCAAAAGCGCTCACGCTGCTGCTGATGCTGCTGCTGCTGCTGCTGCTGATGATGATGATGATGATTATCCTCATTTTATCTACACCAGAAAACAGAAGTCTAAGAAAAGACAATTAGATTTAAGTCCTGTCTTTTGTAACTCAGTCTGACAGTGCCATCAGTCGGCAGAGGGCTTTTATGGAGACTACATTACCAGTGAGACAAGGAGGTGGAGGAGAGAGGAACTGTTAGCTCATTTTGGCTCACTGAGAGACTTTCACCTGTCAATCATTTCCCCTTTTCTTTTTACTTAACATGATACAATTTACTGTGATAATAATCATAGTGATACAACTACACTATTACAAAACTCTTACACAGTAATACAATACGATATTAAAAAAGAACTTACCTTCAGTGTTTAAGTTAAGTTGTCTTTATTTGTCACATATACATTACTGAACAGTGGAATTCTTTCTTCAAGTATCCCATCCTTGGAGGTTGGGGTCAGAGCACAGGGTCAGCTATGATACAGCGCCCCTGGAGAAGGGTGGGTTAGGGTCCATGCTCAAGGGCCCAACGGTGGCAGCTTGGCAGTGCTGGGGCTTGAACCCTGAACTTCCAGTCAATGACCCAGAGCCAGAGCTACCACTACCCCAAGTGTAATTCAGTTTTAGTTATTTGTAGCGCATTTAAGAATGGACAATGTCAAAAAGCAGCTTCAACATGAATCGAAAAATTCAGAATAAAAAATAGCATTTTCATTCATATTTTTTCCCAAATTAGCAAGCCAGAGGCAACGGTAGCAAGAATAAACTCCCTGAGACGGTATGAGGAAGAAACCTTCAGAGAAAACCCATCCTCCACCAGAGAGTGTTATTATAAATCATTTCCTTTCTATAACTCTGTGCTATATGGTCAGGGGCAGTTGTGTAAGCGTTAGCATAATTTCTGAATTCATTATAACATAAATTCCCTCCTTCCGAAGCCATCAAATGTTCAGTGGGATATAAATGGATTCTAATAACATACAGTTTATTTGGTTAATAACTCAAATAAAAAATATTATGTATTTTATATTAAACAGCGATATTAAATCATGAGGTTTCCAGGGCTCTGTGAGTAATCTTGTAAAATTGCGTATCATTAATTTGCACTCAAAGCTGTCAGGTCTGATTTGGCTGTAGATTTGTATAAATAAATCAAGAGCCAGGGGGAGGGGGTCCATAATTTTATTTTATTAATTTAGTTACAGCAAAGAAAATCCCAAACTGCCCTTATCACAGTTATTATATTTATTATTGAGTTCTTACCCTGTTTGCCTGATGCCTTGGATTTCCTACAAATCTTAACAAGTCAAAAATAACAGGTCTGTAATCCAACTTGAATCTAATAATAACTGTGTCCTGTAGGGAAAAGGCTCACAGTAATAACAAATAAATAGACAAAATATAATTCATAAAATAAATCCATAAAGAACAGGTTAATGTTAAAGAGTTAAAGAGGTTCCCAGCTGCAGTGAGTGTGAGAAACCTTGGCATACATCAGACTCCAGCTCAGATAGATTAGACATCATAACATCCTTCTGTAGGCTCAGAATAAGTCAGACTGCATGGAGACAGGAACGAATCAGGAGCCATTCAGACGCGTAAGACGGAAAGCGAGTTCAGTAACAGATGTAATATAATGTAATACTGTACACCAAACAGGGGAGTGAGAGTCTAATCAAAGTCTAATTCAGAAGCAGATGAACAGGTAAGTGTACCCGGTAAAGTTACACTTATATGCTGCCTGTGTACCAGGGAATTGTGTCTCTGACAGCCACAGTACCTGACAGAAATGTGTTTGCCCCTCTCACTTCCTAAATTAGTTTTTCTCTCCATGTATAGGAAATAGTATAACGTACAGAACAAATATAAAGAGAGAGAGAAACGTATACGGGGTTATGCAAGAGATAACCCCAAGAGACGTTTCAAATATTTTTTGTCTTTGTGCCCATCATAGACACATAAAAGAAGGATTCTTGCATTTAGGTAGAAAAATATTACAAAGAATAAAGCATAGATTACATAAATACATATTATGAAATATAAAAAAAAATAAAAAAAATAAAAAAATAACTAAATAAAAAAGTATTACCAAGAATAAAGCATAGATTATATATCTATATACTATACATATATATTATACTACATTATATAGCTATAGTATAGTATAGTATATATATATATATATATACTATACTATAGATATATAATATACTAGATATATAATATATAAATATATATATATATATATATAAGTACTATATATAAAAGTAGTTTGTTCATCTATGCTTTATTCTTTGTAAAAAAAAATATTTTTTATTTATTATTTATTTATTTTTTTAAAAATAATTTTTTTTATATTTCATTTTATATATATATATAAATATAAAAAAATATATATCATAAAAAAAAATATAACAAATTACTAAATACATTTGCTTTACAAAGAATAGATTAACAAATAAAGTATAGATTTACAAAGTACTATTTTATTTATTATAAATACATATTACAAAATATAAATCTTTCTATCTATCTATCTATCTATCTATCTATCTATCTATCTATCTATCTATCTATCTATCTATCTATCTATCTATCTATCTATCACAAGTTCTTTCATCTTATGAAATAAGACAAGACAAGATAAGATAAGATAAGATAAGATAAGATAAGATAAGATAAGATAAGATAAGATAAGATAAGATAAGATAAGATAAGATAAGATAAAAAAACTTTATTGTTCCCACAGTGGGGAAATTCAATAGTCACAGCAGTTCAACAGACAGTTAATGTTCAGGTTTTTAACTTAAAGATAGAAAGAAAGAAATTTAAAAAGACAGATAGTAAAAGAAAAGAAATTATGTCAAATTATAAAAGAAAATGAATAAATAAAAAATATTGCACAATACAAATAGTAATAAACTAATAGCAATACAAATATTAAAAGAAACATTATATAAAAAATGATAAAATATAAAAAATATAAAATTATAAAATGATAAAATATTGCACATTGGAACATCACTGTAATGCAATGTTGTAAAGTCTGACAGCCGCTGGTATGAATGACATGTGGTAGCGCTCCTTCCTACACTGGGGGTGTAGCAGTCTGCTGCTGAAGGAACAACACAGGATCTCCACAGTCCCATACAGGGGATGAGAGGTGTTCTTCATAATACATCTCAGCTTGGCTAACATCCTCCTCTTACCACCAGGTCCAGTGGGCAGCTGGCTCTCCTAACCAGCTTGTTCATTCTCTTCCTATCCCGTTCTGTACTGCCTCCCACCCAGCAGACTATGGCGTAGAGAATTGCGGAGGCCACCACAGGATCATGAAAAGTCCTTAATAATGTCCTGCTCACTCCAAAGGACCTTAGTCTCCTCAGGAGGTGGAGGCCCTTTTTGTACAGAGCATCAGTGATCTGTTGAGAAATATTAAATTGTGGCCAAACTTCCAATTGACGCTGAATAATGTGATCCACTGGAAAGATGATGCTGGAATAAATGATCTGTTGGTTAATATTAAATTGTCCCGCAGTTGAAATAGCGTTATTCAAAAGAATTGGATTACAGGTTTGTTCTCTTTTCAAAAGAGTTATAATAACACTAGGACGGGTATGATTATAAAAGCAATTTTATACTCTTTATGAGAAGCCCGAAAATCTGGAGAATTCTGAAAATGAATAGAAGTGACTGTGGTTATCGATCCGCTGGCTAAGAGAATAAATATCATTAAAAAACATGTTTGTAAATCAGTTTTCCTGACAGTAAAGACGAAATTTTGCCAATTTAATATTTTCTATATTGATTCTATATAGATCGACTTTACTTTTATAACATGGCAGAACGGCAGAAAGTCAACAACTTTAAGATCTCCATCCATCAATATTATTCCTTACAGCCTCCTTTTCTATTTTGTGTGTTTTTCCGCATAAAATGATAGAATATTATATCTAATAAGGAACATGATGGCAATCCGTTACAGAAAAAGAGCTAGGAAGGGAGTCTCGGCCTCAGACAATAAAATTCTGTTGAATTTCTTTCTAATCACATGTTTTCAGTTCATGCACAGCTCCTTCACGGGTTTCTCTCACTTCAGGCTTAACATTTCCTTAATGTTTCCATCGCTGGAACTCTGTACCATCATAAACACCACCTCTGTTTGTAGTTCTTTGCTTCTGCTTTCCAAAATGAGCCTCAGCGCTGCTTGTTTGGTCGATTGGATACTTTCTCACATCTTTTTCGTTTGATTTTGAGTCCATTTTTTTGGCCAATACAAAAATTGTTCAATGGTGTATGAGGTTGTTATTCAACAGAATCTCGTATGATGTTCTCTTGAAGCTCATATAACGAGATGGGAAGTTCCTTGAGGTCAGAACGTCCTTCCTAGGGTGAGATTCCCCAGGTAGCTGTATTTTGATAAATATTGTAGCTGAGGCAGTTCCGTGGCATTTATTCGTTCTCTAATGGAGTGGAAGATTAATGCATGAGACAATTTATCCTGTTGTAGAATTTGTATCATTACCCAGTTGTTACCAAGTTGCTTGATGTGCTTGAATTGAGAACAAGGTGTTTGAGGTATCTTCCTGACCTGGGTGTTACTAAAATCCTGCCTCTGGTGAAAGGTGCATTTGTAATGCAGAAAAAAACCCAAAATCTGGCTCTGAATATAAAATGTTGATGAGATGATAAAACACACAAACCCCTCCACATCAGAAGAGGAAGTAGATGTGATCCTGGCTAGCCTGCTATCGCTATCATCAGCCTTCGAGCTGCATCGAGCACTGCAGGGATGAGTCAAGTCACCCTGCAGTCCTGCTCGAACAGTGAGATTACTGCGTGGGCAGGAGGACGCAGGACACCTCATGTTATGCAAGGGTGTTACTGAATAGCATAAAATCAGTCCCTCCAG
>NC_080721.1:5233549-5303549 GCF_019097595.1 Hemibagrus wyckioides | reverse complement strand
CCATTTTGTCATGCGGTAGAGTTTCAAAGTTCTTCCAGACAGTGTGTCAAGACTTCATACAGTCCCAGTAGGTGGCAACTTCCATTGCTTAACCAAGCGCACGGCTGAAAAGCAGCAAAGTGTAAAGTCTCTGATGTTGTTGAAGCAACGTTTTTAAGCTTTTCTTTACTGCATATCGTGTATCTAAACGTAAATCCAGTTCCCGGCAATAACTCTCCAGGGTTTTGTTTGCAGCCAAAAATGGATTTTGATTGAATTGAAGTCTTTTTTAACTCCTAAAAGTGAAGACACATGTAAATAGATAGATAGATAGATAGATAGATAGATAGATAGATAGATAGATAGATAGATAGATAGATAGATAGATAGATAGATACTTTCTTCATCCCAATGGGAAATTTACATACTTTCTATGATAGCTGAACTCATGTTCAACACACTTGAATCAAAACGGGCTTTTGCTTGAATGTGTGTTGTGATTATGTCACACGATTGGCCCAAATCACACACACACACACACCTAATCACACACTATGGACAATTTAGGGATGCCAATCAGTCCTCAATGCATGTCTTTGGACTGGACTGGGGGAGGAAACCCAGAAAACCCCCTGGAATCCCCTAAAGCTCCACAGAATGAACCACAGAGTTGCAAGGCAACTTCATATAGGCATTTGTAAAAGTTTTAGTACAAAATGTCTCATATATACAGAACACAGTGGCATGTAAATAATGTTAATTCCAAGGTCTCTTATTACATGTCATTTTCTTTTTGTCACAGACTTACCTCATCTTATTCTTAGCTTGCTCTGGGACTGGATAATATAAACTATAACATTAAATGAAAAAGTAGAACCTCGGCATAACTCGTATTGTTAGGCATTAAGTCTCTGAACCAAGCCATTACATTCTACTTCCTTGTTTCTTTTATTTTGGTTTTCAGACAATTGCTCACACTGGGTTTTGGATAGATTCTAGCTCATGCACTAGCTCTTAAACCTACATGAAATGTTGTTGTTGTCTTCTGGCTGCTTGTGGTTCAGGGTCACCACAGTGATTCATCCGATTCTCATATTTTAAATCGACACGGGTTTTATTCCGGATGCCCTTCCTGACGCAACCCTTCCATTGTATCTGGGCTTGGGATCGTCACTGAGAGCAATATTGCACTGGGAGTGGAAATACTGCAATACAACAATGTCAGAGTCACTTGGCTCAGCGGTTGTTGGCCAATTTGTCTTCTTTTTAACCTTAAAATTTTCCCAGATTGGTCATTTCTCCAAATTCCTACCCACTAGCTAGCTCTCCTCTCTCAACCTGGAAATATAAATGCTAGCACGTGCTTTCCTCAGAGCCATGTGAAGTCAGCCGTCACATGTTGACAACCTGTTGCTCATACTATGCCACAGGGCTGTTGAACACACCCTAAGGAAAGCACTAACTACCTTTATACCACATACATGAGTTCACAGATGGCCACGATTGGGTAGTGCTGCTCTGATTGACAGAGTTACACCATCTCTCCTTCTAAGAGCATGACCAGTTTTGCTGTTTTGGACTCTTACAGATGGTCGTGTCAGGACATGGCCTCCTATAGCAAGTGTGTTTTTGTTCTTTATACCATTACCAATAGAACACCTTGTTGTAGTCTATGTACTGAACATTAATTTTTCAGTCGCTGGTAAGAGTTAATCATGTGATATCTTCAGAAACGTGTCATAAACAGACATTTTCCTCTCCGAGTCTCTCCATTTTTGCGGGTTTTTGAGGTCTTTCATGCTAAAGCCTATCGAGTTGTGGAAAGAATTTGTTAAAGTCAAAGTGCGAAAATTTGCAAAAGACTATCTTGTACGTGTGAGTCAGCGGTTTATCCTGAAGATATTTTCTTTTTCTTCGTATTCTCAACTCTTTGCGAGGTTAAAATGTACAAATAATTGCTCGGCGAACCTCCACAGCCTACGTCATGTGGAATCGTTTGTCTGAAGTGCAGGATACTAGGCTCTCGTGTACTGTAATGACACACCGCATTACGTCCACAGATCATATGCATACGCACAGTCACACATTCCCATTTTAGCCCTACAGCTCCTGACTGACTAAACCCCCCCCTCTGACTAAGCTTGCATTTTAATCACACACTAATTTTGTTTCAGGGGAAGCGTTTGTTTCACAGACAATGTACCGGCACTTAACAAAAATGACTCACAGCATCGCAAATTGTTTCTGCGCAAATGAATTCTGCCGAACATCTTAATCCTGCTCGTCTGCCAAAGCAGTCAGGTTGTGCATCGATGCTCGTATCATACACGTAATGCTTTGCTTTGACCTGGCACTAATATCGCATTTACAGAGTAGTCTTATTTAATCCTTGTGTGTAATAAGGCTTTTCAGAAGGACGTTGCTCTGTTTGCAATGAAGAACGCTACACTACACTACACTACTGTGTCTGTAGGTCTGGGTTCTTAAATCATGGAGAATGGTTCAGTCTGTACAGTTTCTGTAGGATATGTACATATCTATCATGATGTATTTGTGTAAATATCTCCTGTAGATGTAAAGATAAATTCCATCTTAATGTACACACACCTTCCCATCCACAATACACCGATCAGGTATAACATTATGAGCACTGACAGGTGAAGTGATGATCTCCTCATCATGGCACCTGTTAGTGGGTGGGATATATTAGGCAGCAGGTGAACATTTTGTTCTCAAAGTCGATGTGTTAGAAGCAGGAAAAATGGACAAGTGTAAGGATTTGAGCGAGTTTGATGAACGGCCAAATTGTGATGGCTAGACCACTGGATCAGAGCATCTCCAAAACTACAGCTCTTGTGGGGTGTTCCTGGTCTGCAGTGGTCAGTATCTATCAAAAGTGGTCCAAGGAAGGAACAGTGGTGAACCGGTGACAGGGTCATGGGCGGTCAAGGCTCATTGATGCACATGGGGAGAGAAGGCTGACCCGTGTGATCCGATCCAACAGACGAGCTACTGTTGCTCAAACTGCTGAAGAAGTTAATGCTGGTTCTGATAGAAAGGGGTCAGAATACACAGAGCATGATGGGTCAGAGCTCTTTGGGCAGCAAAATGGGGAACAACACAATATTGGTCATATGTTATGCCTGACTTCTGTTGTTGTTTTTTTCCAGGTTCACTTTTTCTCAAAAAAACAAATCTGAGCATACTTAGCAATAAAACACATTCTGAATAGACTCATCAGACAATATGTGTAAAGCAAATATCCGGGAATGTTTCTTTTGTATTCGCACGGAAGCCATCGACGACAGCAGCGAGGTAAAAACCTCCTGACGTCATGAATCCTTGAGAAGAACCGGACTGATAATCCCCTAGGTGACATCAGATATCAGGATTATTAATCCTCACTGCTCCATAAGGAGATTCTATAAAGTCAAACAGTGCTAAATGTATTCAATGACATCACACGATGAAATATGAGTGTCATAGGAGAGTCATAGTGATTAGGATTACAGCAGCAGTTCTTGGGTTGAACATGTTAAGTACCGAAGCCAGGGTGAGACTTGGGAGCAGATTGTTTTAAGGAAATGGGATATTTACAGTATCAATATGAGACCAACACAAGAGCAGCATCAGGTGAGTCATAAGAGCTGGGGGTGAATCACAATGCTGTAGACATGCATCAGGTCAGGGACTGTCATCACATGAAACAGCAGATGTACGCATTATTTTTCTTACAAACGTTCATGTCTGTTCTCCTCCTCCTCCTCCTCCTCCTCATATGATTAGGAAATAGATTTTCTATTATTCTATTTTAAGACAAGATAAGCTTTTTTTTTTATCCATGAGTGAAAAACCTTCTAGCCTCTAAAGTCTAAAGGTTAGGACAAAATGCTCCACAAGCAAATGTTTAGCCAAACCACAGAGAGAGAGAGAGAGAGAGAGAGAGAGAGAGATGGTTCATTTTAAAATTCCTGAAAGTACATCCAAGATGATAGAAGTTATTTGTGGTACATGTGATTTCCGTCATCTTCGCTTGTGTCACACATGCCTGTCTGTTGTCATGTGCGCTCATTTGTTCAGTCGTCCATGCTTGCTCATGCATGGAGCTGAAGTCTTGTGTTTTCTTTGATGGCGACAGCTTTAACTTCATTCCAGTCTCATGGGAACAGGAGAGACCGGAACGGAAGGGGGAAGGGTGTCTTCATCAGAGAGAGAGAGAGAGAGTCAGCCAGTCCTTTGGGATGCAGATTGTTGTTGGAGCCTGAGACTGCTGGGGGAGGGAAAATGTGTGTGTGTGTGTGCGTGTGTGTGTGTGTCTGTGTGTGTGTGTGTGTGTGTGTGTGTGTGTGTAAAAAAGCAAACGGGTGCTGACGCATGTCTGACCCATTGTGGTGCTGTGACGTGTAGATAGCCATGCAAATCATGGAAGCACTGAAGAGATGGCTGAAGTCCAGCCTTGCTGCCTAGCGAAGCGTAGCCTCTCCGGCCTCCAAAACACAAGAGAGAGGGGGAGGAGTGATGTTCTGCCGTGCTCTAGATATAATATAATGCTCTTTAAAAATGGAGCTGTACTGCAGGAAACGCTGTTAAAGACAACATCGGATCTGAATGACTTGAGCTGAATTTAGGCTATCGCCCTGTTATGAGGTCACACGTGGTGCTCGATACGCCGATACGATAAACCATTACAGTATGCATAACAGTATTGTAGGAAAGTTTTACGCATGGTCCCTGGGATTTACCTCACGTCATATTTTATGACTCGCTGCTTGTCATTTTCATTATTTTTGCATGTCTGTCTTAGAGATGATGACCCAAAAGGACAAACACGTTTCAGGGTGTGCCCTTTCCCATGGTTTTAGTCGCATTTAGTGTAAAGTTTACTCAGACAGCAAAGCAAAGCAATATACACTTTGTTGTTTAAGGAACGAAACAATGTATGAGTGATGATTAAAGCTTGCTGTTAAGAAATAGCCTGTATTACATGTTTATTTAAAAGGACGTTTTAATTGAAAAGGACTCCTGCTGTCGCTTCAGGAGTAAATGACATTTGATATCACAGCTATTTTAATGCTTACTGGATTTCCATAACAACAAATTATGGTCTTTTTGGCATGTATTGTACATATATATATATATATATATATATATATTGTGGAGCAGCAGGGAGCGACGACGCCTCACATGGCATAAATGCATATACATCTACTACAAAACTACTAACAAGGGCTGAGCAATATAATAGATAGATATCACAATGTAATCATATCATTAATTTCATTTTAACAGCCTGCTAATTATCCCATCTGCCAATCATGTGGCAGCAGAACAATGCATTAAATGCATACATGATCGTTAATGGTCATGTCAAACATCAGAATGCGGATGACATCTCAGTGGCATGGGTGCTGTGGTTAGACGAGGCGGTCCGAGTCGTTCGGATAGTGCTGATCTCCTGTGATTTTCACACACAGTATCTCTAGAGTTTGGATAAAGTGGTGAGGAAAAACAAAAAAATAGCGGAAATGTCTTATCGGTGTCAACAAGAGTCAAGAGTATCACTTATCAGTATTGTTTTGTTTGGTACAAGTTTGCTGCATTTGACTACCTTCTCTTTGAATAAAGCAAATAAAGCCAAAATTTAATTCATCGAATCCAAGTACATTATAGTTTTATTTTCACAATGTAATACAGAACACACTGGTGGAGGAATCTCGAGATGAATGCATTACAGTACAGTAGGCAAAGGAGCAAAAAAAAAATACTGGAGAGTTGAAAGTCAGGAAAAGATTGTTTGCATTTATGGCATTTGGCAGATGCACTTATCTAGAGAGACTCACATTTATAAAACTGAGCAGTTAAAGGTCTTGCTCAAGGCTCCATCCGGGGCAGCTTGAGAGCCCTGGGATCTGAACTCTTCTGATTAGTAATCCAACATCTAAACCACTGAGCTATTGCTTCTTAAGTCATGCTCTTCGGTCTATACTTGTTCAGGCTTCACCAACGACCCCAGAAACATGTACTACTTAGAAAATATTATATTGTATGATAAACAATATAAAAACCCAGAACCTTTAGTGCTTAAGGTTGTTGATCGGAGGATCAGGGTTCAAGCCCCAGCTCCACCAAGCTCCACTGTTGGGCAAATGAGCAAGGCCCTTAACCCTTCCCAGCTCCAGGGGGTGCTGTATCATATCTGCCCCTGTGCTCTGACCCCAACTTCCTCAACTGGGATATGCGAAGAAAAGAATTTCACTGTGCTGTAATATATGTGTGGCGATAATAAAGGCTTCATGCCCCTCAGTTCTTCTTCAAAAATCATAGCATAAATGTGGTATGATTATAGAATTATGTATACATTTTGCTTCATGAAGCATGTCAATAATTCTGTCTGATCACTCTTCATTATCCCAGCATAGACACTGCCCTCATAACCCGAGCTTTGAGTTATGGCACCCTATGGCTAGAGGCACACCCTACACGCTGACTGACAGATTTGTGAAGGCTGAAACAATGTGTTTCATGTACAGTGTCAGCTCGCATACCTAGGCGAATCAATTGGACCGAATGATTTGAGAATATAAGTTGTACACTTTCATGACAGATGATGCAGAAACAAATGAATATTGAGCATTGCTGCATTTGAGGAGAAGTAATTTCCTGCGTAGAACCTGTAACAGCTACCAAAAACACTTCACTACCAATTTCAACCTGTCAGGTTGGGATTGTTTATAGGACTACCAGGATTCCCTGTTTACAAAGTGACGTCAAATCAAACCAACACGCCTGTTGATTCTACTTCTCTACTTTTAAATTACTTTATAGCAGTATCTTCGGCTTGCTATGTTGCAGCCGATGGTACTTGCTGCTGTTTCTGTGCTGAAGAAACAATAAGAAAAGTCCAAGGTGTTGCATGAATGTTCGACGTTAACTAGTAGAACAGTACCAGCAGAGACTCAGGCCTGTAATGTAGTTAAAGTAGCTTTTTATGAGCTTTATGTGCTCTGAATGAACAAACAAAAGGCATGCTTTTATGGAGGCATGGATGTTTGTGCTGTGGTGGGAAATAACCTTATAACACCAAGAACGCAGCTTGTATTGGTGTAACTAGCGCATTTGTGTTTCGCGTTAGGTTTTATTCCCGTTCCAGTACAACTTAACGCAGTTTGATGTGGTAAATGATATCAGAAGGAACACAAACAAATGAATGACTACAGTTAAAAGAAACAGCAATGCAAAACACATGCAGCAGAAGTTAGCAAAACCAGGCAAATAATTACATAAACAGGAAAACAGATAAAGTTCCTCTTAGTCAGCAACCGCTCTGGGGTCTCCGCAAACCTACACTGAAGTATTTGTGGTGTGTTTAGTGATCCTGCTGCTAATTTAATGGCTGGTCCTGTACTTTTATCAGTGCTGTGAGAAGTTACAATGGCGTCTGATAGGAGAAAATTGAGCTGCAACAATAGTCAGGTTTTCGATGATGCCATGGGTGTCTATAGATGAGAATCCAAGGGACTGCTTCTTGTGGAAGAATGATGGTGTTACTCATCTGTGTGCAATCTGTTCAATGTGTCCTGTAACCAGTGTTGTATAAAGTACCCAAAAGCCATACTTGAGTAAAAGTACAGGTATTTTGTTAGAAAATGACTCAAGTAAAAGTTAAAGTCGACCATTATAATTCTACTTGAGTAAAAGTCTTAAAGTATCTGAAATAAACTGTACTTAAGTAGTATTTTCATGAAAGTACTCAAGTAAAAGTAGAAGTAAATTAATAAAAAAAAAGCAAGACTGTAAAAATTTGCAGAATTATGAATTTTATTCTGTATTGCTTTCTTTCTTAAACTTCTCAATAAGTGCACCACCAAAAAAGTAAGACTTGCATGAAAGAAAGAAGAGGTCCTTTAGAACTGTATTGTAATGAAGTGTACAGTATCAGGTATTGTACAGTATACAGGTATTTTTAAGAAGGGAGATTTTTCGTCCACATGCTAATGCACTTTGAGGTCGTTGAAAACGGAGCTTTTGGAAAACTCCTTCCAAAGTAAAGATTTTCCAAAACTCACCGTTTTCAGTGGTGTTGTGTGGACAGGGGAAACGGAGATTCTGACGAATTGACGTCATTGTCTGTGTGCCGGTTTCCTTGATTTGACATCTTTGTTTATAAAGATATTTTGTGCAATAGCAGACTTACGTGAACGACTGACTGTGTTACCGTTGTTTACTGGACTTTTTTCTTGCGTGCACAAACATGTGCAGTTACTCACACATTACGTTCATGAACAGAGGTGCTGGAATGTAATACGGCGCTCACTGCTGCTGCATACAAAACTCCGACAACACACACAGCGATGGCGGTTTTGGACGAGACCCGGTCCGACTTCTACATTCTACAATGAAATTTTCGCATGTCAAGGGCATCGCTCTCCCGAGATATGCCACTGTTGTTAAACTACCGGAACCTGGTAATAAAGTTTTGTCTAGGCTTCTGATTGGCTAGGCATGCTCCTGACAGCACTTAACAGGGCGTTTTGCGTTTTCATGTGGACAAAGATATTTTTAACACGTAGGTCGTGTGGACAGAATTAAAATTAAAAAACAAAGTTGAAAAATCTCCATTTTTTAAAACGTACGTATCTAGCCTGAAGTCATCACTAACCACAAACTTCCTTTACCGCAAATTTGGACGCAGGTTTTTTTGTAGTAAGTAACGAAAATGGCGAACAGAAAATGTATCGGAGTAAAAGTATAGAATTTGTTTCAAAAAAGTAGTGAAGCAAAAGTTGACAGAAATATAAAAACTCAAGTAAAGTACAAAAACTCTCAAAAAATGCTCAAGTACTGTAACGAAGCAATTTTACTTCGTTACATTACACCACTGCCTGTAACAGTTCAGTCTGAAAATGTGCAATGGTTTCATGAGTTAGCCTTCGTTGATAAATTTTTTTAGGGTCCTTTTGACATTGTAAGGGCCAAAACTTTACGACCAATATATCTTTAAAAAAGGGGGGATAAAAAGTCAGATAGAGTCTGTTGTTTTTCTTGAGTAGAAACATCCAAGACGATGTTTTTCAATAGAGTCTAGACCATCGCTTTAAACACAGGCGCCTAAAAAAAATAAATAAATGAGGGATATAAAATGCGGACTTAGGAAGGAAATCATTTTTGTTCCTTTTGCCCTTTGGTAAAATAAATGCAGGAGACAATTTAAAAAAAATTTAAAGACAGTATAAGATTAAATGAAAAGAAATATAATAGGAGTCTCGTGTGTTGTCAATATATATATATTGCTGCATGAATAGTCCTAGCAGTAGTGTAATTAATGTCTCAAGTAGTTTCATTTAACAATATGGCATCTAGCGGACATCTAGGCTTAGTGGTTAGGGGTTGTGGGTTTGATTCCTGCCTCTACCCCATGGAGTTTGGATGTTCTCCATATGCTTCAGGGGTTTTCTGCAGTTTCCTCCTCCAGCTGACCTCTAAATTGTCCATATTGTGTGAATATGTGTGTGTGTGGGTAATTGTGCCCTGTGATTAGTTGCCACCCCGTCCAGGGTGTCCCCTGCCTTGTGCCCTGTTTCTACTGGGATAGACTCCAAATTCCCATCCTGTTTAAGACAGAAAATAGATAGATAGATATATGGAATATAGGTTTATCTTCATTACAAGCTTATAAAACAGCTCATATCCTATACATTTTTTTTAATCACTGTATTTATCTTCAATAGCAAACGAAGCATCAGGGTTGTTTTACGCGATTGCTGAAATTATAACAGGACACATTCGGGGATCTGTTCATTTTATACCTTATACTTTGCGTCACAGATATACAGATATATGAAGAATGAAGGAATATAACAAAAGAAAAGAAGGGATGATATAAGGCTGCATCTGTATGAAAAGGGCATGATCATTCAAGTGCTAGTGATGTAATTCATATGTCGTGTTGTGTTGATACTTGTCTCTGCAGGCATGTAAATCCTGGTTTAAGCTTGAGAGAGAGAGAGAGAGAGAGAGAGAGAGAGAGAGGGCTGCTGTCTAGGAGACAGGGTGGGTCAAAGACAAGAGGAGTGACTCTTTATAGAAGTCACTGAACAAGTCTTGTCTGCTGCTTGGGGTTATCTCAGGTCAACCCTCATGTTTGTATTTATTAATATTAATTGATTACAGGTTTCATGAGCTTATAATGACTTGGATCATTGCATTAGGACAACAAAGCAAAGTTGTTTTCCTTTCATTCTTTCATCAGGGTTGAATGAGGTGATAAATATCTCTGCAGCGGGGATGTGATTAACAGCTACTCTGCTCTCAGACATGGATTAGCGCTATGGGTACAACAGACTGCTATAACACCAATCAGAACTCTTTAAACCTGACGGCCACACCGTGCAATTACATGGCCCAAAGCAATTTAGCAGACATGCTATTGAGAGGATAGACTGTCTACTCAGCATGCAGTAACGCACCGGTTGTAAAGGCTCACGCTTAATATTTCTACATTCTCACAGTCAACATTTTACTATAACGTTTGCTATGTCTTAACATTCAATCTGAGGCATGAACGAGTCCGCTCCTGGGATTCTCTACAGCCATACTCTTATACTTCTTGATGACGTCTGTTCTGTTTCAGACATAAAGTTACCGGCCCACAAGTCGAGACTGCTGAGCTTGATGACTGTGTGCTGGAAAGCAGAAGTAAGCCACTGGCTTTGGGAATGCCCAGTTCTACATAAAGGATGTGGTTTTTGACACTTACAAGAGAAAAAAACCCAACATATTACACAAAAGGGTATAAAAGCGATCGAATTATTGTACGTAAAATTAATTTATGGATGCTTTCTTTTTTCCAACCCTTTTAACCAGTACACTGTTGCTGTTGATGAAATCGTAATGGACTTTTTTCAATCAGTATAAACAGATCAATTATTTTTTTATCGTAGGTCTGATGGCGTTCAGTGTGAGATGCGTTTACCTCTGTTTATACAGGATTTTAGTGGTTAAAGTTAAACACCTTCACATTTTTGATGATTACGAACAAGCACTTGGGGCATCTCAGAGAGTAGAGATGGGTTTTATATCATCATTTAGTTTGGGAAAAAACTAACTAAATTTTTTAGGTTTTTTTTGGAACTTTTCTATGAATATATAGGCCCCCCCCTTAGGCTAGGTAAAAGAGAAAACCAGAAACACTACAGAAAAACTACAAATTCTGAGTGTCTTTTTTCCTATGAGCCATTAATCACCACTGTGGAGTGTTACATGATAAAGACATTCAATGCTGAACATGGACACAACAAAAAAAATCACATTTTTTGGGCCTTTGGGGAATATTTTTGGTAATATTGCACATACACACAAAGCTTCGGGTATGTGCGGTGTATTTTTACAAGCCAACATTACACAAATAAATGGGGAAAAAGGTATTTAAACATGTATTTAAACATAAATGCCCGTATTAATACTGTTTTATATCAATCTAAATGTCTGTATTAAAAAACAGTCAGTTTTCTTTACTCTAGACATAACATCACTGCTGTTCTATTCAAGGCTTGTTTCTTTTTTACGTGACCTCATTTTTGAGTCCAGTTTGTTCTGATTGATGACGTGTGCCGAAGTTAAATATTGTCCTGAGCCCAGGTTACATATCGTATAATCTAACACATACATGATCTCACACAGAATCGTGGGATCGTCTCGTACAGTCTGACACAGAAGGATCTTTTAAAGACTGCTGAGATCTCAGCATCTGTCGCTTCATCGTGTGTGACTACACTAGCAAACTCGCTTGAACTAATGAAAAGGTGTGTTTCTTTTGTTTTATATGACCGTCCGAGTGACTTTCCTCATATTTCCAAATAAAACATGAAAAAGTTCTTCAACGAGATCATTTAGGAGGGTTATTGAATTCGGAGTATCCTGAAGATATGTATTTTATTTCTTATCATTGATTTCACACTTTAATCGATTTTCCAAGCTCTTATCCAATAAGAAGAATATACAGAACTGCCATTAGACTCATGTCACTTCATTAAATAAATATTTTATTATCAGTGAAAATAAATACATTTTCTTAAGATAGAATCAACGACATTTTTAAAAAGCATTTCTGGGAGTGAGGTTATGGAGAGAAACAAAGCCAAAGAAATCAAGCCAAGGGGTCCATGTACAATGCCACTCATACAACGTATAATCATATGTCTGGAGGAAGCCGGCAGTCTAGACAGAGGCGTAAGGGAAGGCGAATGTTTAAGGTACACAAAGTGAACACTTGGACGTACGCAGCGCAGACCTGCAAAAAGTTCCCATCACACAATGGCCGAGTTTAATACAAATATTGCTCACCAATGGTGCAGCTTCACTAGTGTGCTACAGTATAAGGAATTGAACATCGGCCATAATGGACATGGACATTAAACACGACTTGTCCTTAACTCAACCGTCGATTTTTTTTTATCAGTGTTGACCTTGAATAATGTTCAGTAATATATGAAAAACAGGATACGGTCCGACAGATATTTTGGCCTTGTGTATCCTTGAGTTCCCAGTTTTGTTATCCCAGACTAGGATGTGGCTCAGGCATATTCCCATGAGCTGGGTGGGTTAAGAAGGGAGTGGAGCACAGTTTTAGAGAAACAGAACTACTTTCGACATTAAACAGCTTTGCTATTCCTATACAAAGCCCAGCTGAGATAAGCAAATACCATAACCTCACCACAGGGAAGGGCCGGGGGAAGGAACTGCATTCTTCGGATACAACTTACTAACAAAGCAATAATGTAGAAATTAATTCATTATTTCCATTTTGTAATTATGAGGCCACTTGAGGGACTGGGTCCACTGACCTCAATTAAGAAGAAGAGTGTGTGTGTGTGTGTGTGTGTGTTTGTGCATAAAATCAGTGGTGAACCTGCAATGTAAGCTTATATACTGAGAGACATGGTATAGTGCTACCATGAGGGTATGAAAACCTGTAATGAGGACAACAATGCACGTGGTGAAACAATGACTGAACATTCGGGGGTACATTTAAACAGGTGGCAAAAAAAAACAAAAAAAAACAAGGTATTGCCATAGAATACAACGCTGTCCTTATCTACTTAGCGGCTTGCTACAAGATATCACTGAGCAATATGTGGTTTAAGGGACATTACACAGTGGCACTGTATTGTCAAACTCAAGTTATTCACAGTATAGTGACATTCTAAAAACATCTACTGACCACATATGAGCACTACGTACATTTCCGATAGAGAAGTGGACGTCAGATGCAAATGACGCTACCTCTCGGTGGAACTATGATGCGCAACGTTTCTAGTTCCACTTTTTCCTAAAACTACGAGCGAAGCCCCCGTATTTTCCACTTCGGCAAAACTATTGGTATCTGTATCGTTCGTTGTTGGTGTTGAGAAAGTAATGCTGCTTGTTTAAGGCAGTCCTGGAGCTTTGACAAACCAGCAGGGAGCAGGCTCAGCAGTTAGCGACAGAAGCTAATAAGACATTCCAGTGCTTTCCAAGCTGTTTCTCGCTATCTCTAGAAGCATAAAGAGACAGCCTACAGTGAACGGTTGACACTTAAGTGCCAGCCAGTTGATTTGGTTTAATTCAGTTGAAGTACTAGAAACATTATGAGCATTCAAACTACGTCAACTGTGATAAAAATAAAAAAATAAAAGGGGATGCTTATGCTAATGGTGAGTGTCTGGATGAATTCAACAGATTTCAGAGAGAAACTGAACAGTGTAAGACGACACTGTGCAAAATGACACATATATATGTATATATATATATATATATATATGTATATATATATATATATATATGTATATATATATATATATATATATATATATATATAAAACCAGCCCCAGCGTGTCACCAATCCTAGGACCTTAAACATTAGCTTTAGAGCGATGAAGAAATAATCGGGAGTCTGTGTTGAAGTACCAGCCTTCAATACACAAAAAATACTCACTCAAACTGTTCTTCGCATAACAAGCCTCTGGGAGCTTGTTTGATATAAAGCAGAATTGTCATATGATCTCAATAAATGTCCAGTTTTTGGTGACTATTATAAATATATTTCTAAATGCCAGTGAAGCCCCCAGGGGAGGCAAAGCAGGCTATATGTATTGTTCTAATCAGGGCTGATGAAGTGAAGTCACATTCAACCCTGGTCCGACTGAGCTACATCGTCACCCCAGGGGACTGATACAAAAACACACTTACAAAAAGGTCAATCGCAGAGTTCAGCTCTTAAAAGAGCAGTGATCATTCAGAGAGAACCTCCCTTCTTTCTTTTCATTTGCCAACAAATAGGTCAGGCCAGAGTGTACTACGGTGTGTGTGTATATATAGCATAACTTTACAGACAAAGTCACTCTCACTTCAGACCAGTAAAACTGGCTTCCCTTGCAAAAAATCCTCAGAATTTATACAAGCAACCAACCAACTGACTGGAACAGATACGAAGTGAAACCACCTCTAATTGGCTGCTCAGCAGCTGACAGTGTTGGGCTGCTGCTTGCACACAAAGTCTGAGAAGAAGTCAAACTCGTTCTGACCCAGTGAAAGTTCAGGTAGCTCTTGCACCCTGTCCAAGCCCAGTTCCAGCACAAGAGATGTGAGGACTTCCTCGTCAATCAAGTCTGTATCCATGACATTGAGGCCCAACGTTGGGCCACCCATCCCCATCTGCATGCCTGCCAGTTGGTTTGGAGCCATCCTGTACGGACCACCGGGTCCCATGTGGTGTCCGTTCCCGGGGCCGAGAGGAAGCCCGTGGTACTGGGTGTTGAGTTTCTGAAGGTGCATGCTGGCCATCAGCTGCTGAGATGTGCTTAGACCCCCTCCGCTCATGTACTGCTGCTGATGCTGCTGCTGAGGTGGTTGGCTCTGTGGATGCATGTGATGTTGAGCTTGAGGGTGCTGTGGCCCCGGCTGCTGGGTCGCTCCTGCGTACATCATATTACCCGTTTGCATCTGACTATGATGCCCGTTCCCCATCTGCCCGTTCATCATTGGCCCCATGCCGGCCCGCTGCCTCATTGCCGCCTCCAAGGAACCTTGTGGCCCTCTGTTGTAGTGCATCAGCTGGCCGTTCGGGAGGGTACGCATGCCCGGCTGGCCCATATGCTGAGGGTGATTGTTCATGCCCATGCGGAACCCATGACTCATGGGCATCATCATGTGATCAGCCATGGTTTGGAAGTGATGCTGCAGAAACATGACAGGAATGTCAACATATTGCAAGATAAAAGAAAAAACATGCAACAATTCCTGACACACTAGCTGAATGACATGTCACGATCGAAAAAATCTCTAACCTTTCCTTTTTAAATATTGCAGCTTTTCCATTCATCTCATGACACATCAATCTGGGTGAAAAGTATTTGAACTTGTCATGGTTCCTGTTCAACCCTTTGCTTTTACTTATCCCTCTAAAACCCTTGGTAAATGTGCCAGCAGCAGAGACAAAAGCCTAGGTGTTTAGAGTATGAGCAGTGTGCTGAGAAAACAATGCAGTCGGAGCAGACCTGAACCTCTGGGAGCATCAGAACAAATATCAGCCAGATCCCTAGACAAAGTGCTCAGCAAACAAAGCCTCGTAGAGACACTGAACAGAGGCACAGATCCCGAGACTAAATAAGGATTTTGGTTCGAGTGATATGACTCGAATAGAGAACTGAACTTTTGAATTCCCTGGATGACAAAAAGTTGAGATAAATACATTTGTCAGATCAACCTTGATCATAGCCATGACAAAAATGTGTCATGACACATCAGTGGTATTTTGTAATGAATTAACTGTTGTTAAGTAGGATGACCTACAACACGCTGTTGTTATTAACTGTCCTTCCTGGAAAATGTTACATAAATCAGGATCTATGCAGAAGCAATTGTTATACAATCTATCTTCAGTGTGTCAGGGATCCTGCTATAATGCGCTAAGATAGGAGAATGTCACTATTGGCTACTTGATCAAAAAAAAAAAAAAAAACCCGCAGAATTTCTCTTTGTCCTTTCTCGACAAAAGATCTACCGAATCATCTGACTTCTAAACCATCACCAAAAATGTCTCAAGAAGCAACCAAAAGACTACTCACTGTCAGTGATCTATGAGAAAAGTGCATTTGTAGTGAGAGAGAGAGAGAAAGAGAGAGAGAGAAAAAAAAATCCCAGACATACAGTTCAAGCAAATATGATTCAGAAGAATTAAGAAATACTGAAGTATTTAACTGCACTGATCTTCTGACCATTACGCGATTCGTGACATAATGTGCGCTTGTAACAAAATGCATTTCTTAGAACAACTTTTGCTCAGACGGAGTGTCCGTGTTAACAGTCTTGGATGCGCACATTAATAACGCATATCATTTTACAAGACGCATGCATTAGGTGTCTTAACCAAGCACGCGCATACACACACATGCACGCACGCACGCACACACACACACACGTACCAGTGTAATAGCGCTCTTCCGTTCTGAAGAGTGTCCTTGCGTTTTCGTGGTATTCCAGGCACGCGCGCTGCTGGTTCTCTCTGCTCCGGTCCCTGATACGGGAGATCGCTTTCTGGGTCAACTCTGCGATTATATCTCTAGAGCGGAACAGAAAGAGGGGAGGGGAGGGGCGGGGCGGGGCGGGGCTGGAGCGTACACCCCTCCTCCTCGGCTCTCCTTTGCTTTGTTGTGATTGGCCCTTTCCTTTTAATCACCGCGCTGAGAAAACGATTGGTCTCGGAAGGTTTAGGGGCGAACGCACGTACGTGAGACGTAGGCACGCACGCACGCGCGCGCGTTTCCCCGGAAACGCTTTAGCGCGTGAGGAGAGGACGCGAACGTTGTGTGTTTAAGAGGAACGAAACACAATTAGGACTTTTTTTTTGTTATTGTTATAACACAGCTATTACATTTGTTGTTGTTGTTGTTATAACACAGCTATTACATTTTTTGTTTTTGTTATAACAGCTATTACATTTTTTGTTATAACACAGCTATTACATTTTTTGTTGTTATAACACAGCTATTACATTTTTTGTCGTTATAACACAGCTATTACATTTTTTGTTCTTATAACACAGCTATTACATTTTTTGTCGTTATAACACAGCTATTACATTTTTTGTCGTTATAACACAGCTATTACATTTTTTGTCATTGTTGTTATAACACAGCTATTACATTTTTTGTTGTTATTCTTGTTATAACACAGCTATTACATTTTTGTTATTGTTGTTATAACGCAACTATTACATTTTTGTTATTGTTGTTATAACTCAACTATTACATTTTTGTTATTGCTGTTATAACACAGCTATATAAGTTTTTAATAAATACATTCTATAGACAAATGTATTGGTTTTCAAAATGGGGTCAGTGTCTTTATTAAGTAGATAGAGGTTTAAATCACAACACACCATTACCAAACATAATTCTATTCATTATTAAGGTCATACAGTTAGTAGCTTGGACTGTCTTCATTTAAACCTCAATAATATAGATAGATAGATAGATAGATAGATAGATAGATAGATAGATAGATAGATAGATAGATAGATAGATAGATAGATAGATAGATACATTTGTCTCTTTGTTCACATTTCATTCAATTAGCCTCCTTGACAAAATGGATAAATATAGGTTTCAGAGCTGCACCCAGCAGGCTGTGGTCAAGCTTCAACCATTTGCCTCGTGTAAGTGGCTTATTTACCATTTGAAAAGGAAGAGACTGGAGATTCATATGCTTGTGAGGAGGGAGAAAGCACCCCTGAGATGGAGGCCTGCTGGCACCAAGCATGTGCTAATGACGTTGCGCCAGCCATACTGCTTTCACACAGCACTTAGCCACAGTCCAGGCAATACACACAGACACACACACACACACACACACACACACACACACACACATGGGACAATTCTCCTGGCTGTGCCAAATAACTCTGTTTGCTCATACTCCTGAGGAATGTAAAAGACCATCTCTCTCTCTCTCTCTCTCTCTCTCTCCCTCTCTCTGTCTGTCTCTCTCTCTCTCTCACACACACACACACACACACACACACACTGTCCTGAAGAGCATATTGTGCTGCTCTTTTCTAGGGCAGATGGAAAGCATGCTTTCTACTATCAGCATGCAGTACAGAAATCCATATTTCAGCTCCTATAAAATGAAAATATATGACACAGATACATTTATTGATTTCTAAACCCGAATAAAAGTGCTTCCGATGCACATAACAATATTTGTCATTCGATAATTAAAGGCAACCATTAAAATGACATCTGCTTATGTACATCTTGGACATTTACGTGAAGTTTCTTAAACTCTATTTTCTACTTCCATACCCACAAGTGAACGTCATCAACAGCAACACAGTGCAGCATGTGGCTTCACCACAGCTTTTATTCGCCAACACATCCATCAGCACCAAAAAACACTGATTTAAATGGTCATTGTCTACTTTTTGGTCAGTTTCGCCTTCTTTTCTCATTCTCCTAGTGATTTAGACATGTCAGGTTTTTGCATGGTTCATCTTGTTACCCGTTTTCCGGACAAGTAATGACAAGCAAGTGATGTTTAGCTAAGTGTACAATATACAGAATTGGAATATAACTGACTATTAGATTGCAGTATTTGACCATGCAAATATCTAATAGAGGAACTCACCAGACAGCTTTCACAGCTTTTATTCAGTGAACATTTTGCTGGTGTTGTCAAGAAGTGGTTTGTAAAAGCTTGGTTTATATAGTCAGCAAAACAGATGACAAGCGGGCCGACGGCCAAGCAACAGGAAGAACGATACAACAAAAAAAAAGCAGACAGTAACTAAGCAAATAGGTTACACATCAACAGCTGACTTATAACCTTAAAATTAGGCAATGACCGTCAACATTGACAAATTCTTGCACAAGGCTGTTGAAATACAGTATATGGAGCCTCTAGCCAAAAACTATTTCCAAAAGCATTATTCTAAGCCAGAATGAGTGCAGAAATGATGACTTTCATTAAGATAATAATGAAGTTTCACACCTCATTCTAAATCGGGAAACTAAGCAATGCCTAGACTGAATAAATTTGCACGATTAGTAAAGCAATCCTGACTACTTTGCATTAGTATACGCAATCTGGACTGCTTCCTAGTAAACACTGCGTAGAAACAAAACATAGTGTATTTTGTTTACCACTGTTCGTGAGGGTAACAGATTAAAACCTACATGCTGATTTTTATTTATAAGCTCTGTTTGCAGTGTTATTTTCCCTCCTAGCTAGTAAAATGGCTCTAATATTATGAAATTCACTCAGCAGCCACTTTAAAAGGTACACCTGCACTCATTCAATCTTCAAACTGTCCATTTTCGGTAAACCCTCACCCACTATAGCCTCAGATTCCTGTTTCTGACTGACAGGAGTGAAACCCGATGTGGCTTTCTGCTGTTCCGCCTCAGGGAGTAACATGTTGCGAGATGCTTTTCTGCTCACGACGTGTGTACTGAGTAGTTATTTGTGTCACCGTAGCTGTGCTGTCAGCGTGAATTTTCCAGCTGCAACTGACACTTTCTGGATGGGTTTTGAGGGTTGTTTTTTTTTTTCTACCCTTCTAAACTCTAGAGACTGCTGTGTGTGAAAATCTCAGGAGATCAGCTCAGTTTCTGAAATATATTTCAACCGGCATGTCTGTCAGCGTACTGTGGTCACTGAGTGAGATTACATCCTCATTCTGATGTTTTATGTAAATATTAACTGAAGCTTGGAGGGGAAAGGTGGCTTTACTGTTTGGCTTGTTTTCCTCGCATCCTCAAGGGTCAGCAGTTTTGGTTCCTGACTTTTCCTCCCCTCTGCGAGTGTTGTTTTCATGTTCTCCCTGTGCTTCAGGGGTTTCCACTGCATACTCTGGTTTCCTTTCCAGTCCAAACACATGTGTTGGAGGATGATTGTCATCTCTAACATGTGGTAATGGAAACAGCCTTTGTCACATATACATTACAGCACAGTGAAATTCTTTCTTTGCATATCTCATCCTTGGATGGTTGGGGTCAGAGCACAGGGTCAGCCATGATACAGCACCCCTGCTCAAGAGTTGCCCAACAGTGGCAACTTGGCGGTGCTAGGGTTTGATCCTCCAACCTTCTGGTCAACGACCCAGAGCCTTAACCACTTGAGCCACCACCCCATGTATGATTATGCCCTGTAATGAGTTAGCACCCCATCTTGTGCCCTAAGGAGTCTAACCTTGGCATAGACTCCCCAGTCGCTGAAAATGAATGAATAACTGAAGTTGTTGACCTGTATATGATTGATTTTGTTTACTGCACTGCTACATGCCATCCACAATTTGCCCATACATGCTTAACGAGACTACTCTAATTCCACAAGAGCTCCACTCACCAATATATTTTGAGATGGTACCTCCGTCCCTTTGCCCTTCGGTTATCTTTGTACACTATATAAGTACTCAAATGTAAAGCCAATTTTCCCACAAATCCCTATGGCATGGTCAGAATGTGGTAAAAGTGTAGATGTTGGCCTTTGGGGACCAGGATTAATGTAATAACAGCAGATAAATTTAGCCTCCCTTTTTTTTGTGTCCACATCCTTCTATAGGTCAAAGGAAGGTTGGGAGGCCTATTTACAACACAGCAATGAAGAACGAACCGATTTAAATACAGTATTGCGGTTTTACAGAAAGACCAGCCACACCTTTCGTACACACCTACACATATACAGACACACCAGCAATCTTCTTAGAACAAAATCTTTTGTACCTCCCTTGTTTAATTAGGACTTCATACTCTCTTGCATTCTCTCTCTCTCTCCCTCTCTATCTCTTTCTGTCCTCCCACCCCCACACTGCACAACCCTCACACTATCTTCATTGTATTCGTTTCCAGTCTGCGCTTTATGCTTTGTCACAACATGGTTAATATAGTTTTGCCAACACAATTACAGGCCAGGACAAATGAGGTGCCAGGCAGAAAAAAATTACAGCCAGCTAAGGCCAATCCAAGGCTAGTACCTGTCTTAGTGTTCTTCATGGCAGCTCTACATGGAACAGACACTAAAATGTACGATATATTTTTAAAAAATTTTCCAAAAATAAAAATAAAATCCACGTGGTCACGGCACAAGTGATTCTCAGCACATCTCAGAGAATTAAAAAAAAAAAAAAAACGGGATCGATGTTAGGTACAATTCCGGTTTCAGGCATTTTATAAAGAAGAACATGCAAATATTTTTACAGCTGTTTGCTTGTGTGTTTAAACTTGTGTTTGGCATGCACGCTCTGGAACATCCTCCAGACCCACCCAATGTGGCCTTGGATGACACAGAGCACAGAAAATCCACCTACTGTTTCTGACATATATATAGGTCTGTAATGTGTATACATGAAGATTGTATAAAAGAACACATGAAGGTGTATAAAAGAAGATTCTAAAAACCTTGTACACAGTAAAAAAAAACAAAGTCTCAGACATCGTAATATTCAGTTAAAACAGCACCATTTGGTGTATATTTTTAAGGTATAATGGATCCTTCAACTTCAAAAACCATGTTGAGTAATTGGCTGCATGGGTGCTGTTGTTTTTTCAATCCGAGGTTACCATTACTTATGTGAACATGTGAACCAACTCATCCATCATTAAGCATATGGCGAGTGCACCCGAGGCAATAGAGGAACTTACACAAACACATTCATAGCACTTTTAACAGCACCAAGTTCACCAGGCTGCTATAAGGCTGGAAAAGCCTGTTTAAATGCTAACAAAAAAAAAATGCTGGTAAGTCTTAAAAGTGCTAAATAAATGCAATGTATCTGCTGTACATTTATCCAGAACAGATGTTTCATTCAACTGCTGCACAGCTATCAATAGGTGTTAGTAAAGAAACAGCAAATGTTGCATGTTCTGAAGCACCTAGAACACGTTATCTCATGGATATGTCTGCATTGTCAGCTATATACAAAGAGTTCTCTCTCTCTCTCTCTCTCTCTCTCTCTCTTTCCTTCTCCTTCTCTTTTGTTTCTCCTCATGTTTATCAGCATTAGGGAGGAGTCACTAGCGGTTATTGCAGATAACCGGCGTGTGCTGTGTGTGTTTATGGAGATACAGGTGTGTACATGTGTGTAAGCGTGAGAAAAGAGACTGAAAGTGAAACACAGTCATCAAAGACTAGTCAGAGGGAGTGAGAAAGAGAGAGAGAGAGAGAAACAAACAAGGGGGCGCGTAGATTCCTGCATCTCATGTTGTTAAAGCCATGTTTTGCTTCACTGCTTCCAATTGCCGGTCATTAACCCTCCTCCAGAAGGCCAGTCTGAGAACTGGATCTAGCCAGAGCTCTGACCTCACACTTTAAGAGTAACAATTTTACACCACTGTGCCACCGCTCTGATCTTATTACTCTACTCCTATCAAAGAGCCAAAGTTCATTCACGCAATCCCACATGCAGAGCATTTGTTACATCAGTATTACAACACGTAAAGACTTTTGTTCATCGTTCCGACACATAAGGATTTTTTAGTCAACGCTGAAACAATTTTGCTTCACACTATCACTTCGAACCCAGGCTGAGGGCATGGAGGAACACATCAAAGAACAGATGTTGCGGTCCTGACATTTTATCTGTTGCTTATGCTTGTACGTGTACGCTTGCAAACCACACCACCCAAATCTCACGATCCAACCATATTATTCTGACCTCAAGTAACATGCTGCACTTATACTAGACTTAACATCAGACTTTTCTCTTGTTTCCAAGCAGCTTCACCCAAGACTTACACTGCGGGATCCCATTAGCTATTCATAGCACTCGAGGAATGTGTTTTCCCCACCCCATCATTTGTTTGCTCGCTCTCTCTCTCTCTCTCTTTTTCTCTCAGTAGACTGTCCTTCAGAAGAGTGTTCAAGAGAGCCAGTGTAGGTGGGGGTGGCTCTGAACTCCATTTTTGTGAGATGATAAAGACGTCTCAGTATGCATAGTCTAGATCTCTGAGACTTGATTTGTTTACGTTTGGTTTTACTTATGTCACTTTTGTGTGTTTTGATGAAAGGCGCCTACTTTACAGCTGAGGAGTGGAGGGTTAAGGGCCTTGCTGAAGGGCCCCGCAGTGGCAATCCAACAGCCAACAGCAACAATCCAACAGCTTAGGGAGAGGAAATGTATTTTGATGAAAGACTGTTTGCTTGGAAAGGTGAACAATACTCCTCCTCTCTTAAAATTCAGTTCAATACATTTATGATTGTTTATTGGTTGTCCCTGAACACGTTCAACAACAGATTGAAAAATAGTACAACAACAACAGAACAAGAACAATAATAATTGATGCCACGTAACAGCTCCAGTATCCATGGATCAAATCTGAGCTTGGGTTAGTGTCTGTGGAAATGTTCTCCCCAGGTCCATTGAGTTCCATCAGGCTTCCTTAAAAACTTTCCTGTAGGTGGACTAGCTTAATTAAACTAAACTTCCCAAGGTGTGAGTGTGTGTGGTGTCCTTGGTGTCCCATCCAGAGTGTAGTCCCACTGTGCCCATTGGCCCGGATCCACTGCAATCCAGACCACAATAAAGCATCAAAGGTAAAACAATGAATCAGTAATAATGCGCATTTTCTGTATAGCATAGTTATACAGAGAGTACAAAGGTTGAGGCAGGGGTAGTGGGGCTGTAGTTATTTTAGAGACAGATCCTCAACAAATCCTGCCATACAAACAATAGTAACTGCTGGATTGTTTAAACTTTCCGTAAGAGTGGATGGGATCGAGATGGATGAAATTCCTTCGTGAGCAAGTTAGGATTATTAAAGTTCAGTACACACATCTACTTTGCAATGCATCCCAGGGCATAAGTAGGGAGGCACTCTGTGCCCATCACAGGGCACAATCACACACACCCACACAGATTAGAGATGCCAAGCAGCCTAAAATGCGTGGGGTCAGAACCCGAAGGAAACCCTTAAAGCACAAGGAGAAACTCCACACATGCGGGGCAAAGGCGGGAATCCAAGCCCCGACCCTGGAGGTGTGAGGCAAACATGCTAACCTCTAAGCTATTTATTCATTGCCTGTCTGTTTATCTTTCAGTTTATCACTCAGTCAGTCAATCACAAATAGCCTCAATTATTAAGTTAGGAATCTGGATCTGCCGTACAGTATAATACAAGGAGACAACCTGTGAGTGCACTTTGACACGCTTATCTCCGGACACTGCTTTGCATGCGTATGCTGTTGTTCATTCCTTTTCCTTGCCTATAATGAGATTCGTCAGCACCGCATATGCAAAGGAAGCGTTCATGAATCTACGCTGACAATTTGTGTAACTTGCTTTCGGATTTCCTCACTTGCTCAACTGAAGCTGTTTAACCTATTGGGATGGTGGTGGGTGTGTGAGACTGTAGCCTACATGCCCTCTGTTGTGTGTGGAAGTTTAGCCATTTGTCAACGTCTTCTAACCAAACTCTTTCCTTCTAAACAATGACCTGTAATCTGTAATGGAGTTCTTCAAGCTAGGAGTAAACTATGTTTTTCCAGTCCAGCCGGGTTCGTGAAATGGGGCCAAATCAATTCGGCAAATAAAAATCCGATGCTTTCGAACATACTTATAGCACCAATGCATTAATGAGAGATTTTAATATAGAGTAGATCTAATTTATGGTGCCACTATTAGGTAAATTCTTGCTTTTTTTTGTTTTAGCAGCAATAGAAAAGAAGATCTGAGTCACTTGTGAATAAATCTCAGAGGAAGCAGAATTCTTTATATATATATATATATATATATATATATATATATATATATATATGACTTATTTGAGCTCCGGTTATTTGAGCATCTTGAAAAATGATGACGATCAGGAAAGGTCACATGCTTCAGCTACAGTGCTACATCAAGTAAATCATACTGAAAGCACTGCTCATTTCAGAGAGAGAGAGAGAGAGAGAGAGAGAGATACAAGTAAGTAAGAGAGAGTATCATGACTGAAAAAATAACCAGCAAAACAGCTAGGCGGCAAAAAAAACGAGACAAAAACATAAAGAAAGCAAAAGAAAGGGACTCTTCCTTGCCTTTTAAAGAGAGAACAAACATGATGGAAAAAAAGGAAAGGAGAAATGATAGACTGAAAGAAGAAGACTGAGAGTGTGTGTGTGTGTGTGAGAGAGAGAGAGAGAGAGAGAGAGAGAGAGGGTCAGTGTGTTAGCTGCACAGTGTAGCACTGGGAACATTGGGTACGAAGTGCAATGTCTTTTCCTGCTCTCTCTGATGGAGAGATAGAGCGAGTGCCACATGAGAGGAGGAGTGCAGGAAAGGGAGGGGGTTGTAAAGACGTACAGCACCTCTGTAGAAGAGGACTAGTCTTGAAGATTGTCTTAAAGATTTCAGGTAGCTAAAATGTACAGTAAACAAATCCAATGCTGCAGCAGGAGAATCCAGAACACACACACACACATGGTTTTATGCGCAAATGCACACACACACATACACAAAGTCACACACACACACATGGTTTTATGCGCAAATGCACACACACACATACACAGTCAGACACACACACATGGTTCTATGCGCAAATGCACACACACACACACACGCACATGCACACACACACACAAATATGCACGCAGTCACATGCACACACTCACAGCACACCTGCTGTGTTTGTGTTTCTTCCCGCACCCCTCCCCCTGAAGCCCTGTTTCTTTCTGCTGGAGGGAGGAAGAGTCGTTAGACCACTACTTCTCTGTCTCTCTTTCTTCTCCTCTCCATCTCCTACACACACACACACAAACCCATCCCCCACCCCAAAGGGTGCAACATGCCCGGCAACCTGAGATGCTCTTCCTCAGCCTGAGCCCCAAGTTGACTACCTGAAATCTGCCAAGACAAGCACATTTTGCTGGAATAAAATGAGGAAGGAGCTCCTTAGATGTCTTAATCCTTTAGCTCATCATCTCCTGTGAGAATTTACGTATTGTTCTTCTGACTTCTGTAAGGGAATTGCAACATCTCACACCACAAGAGCTTTCGGCAGTAAACAATAAAGAGGTGTGGAGTCTCTTGTCTTTATCAAGGGCATTTATATCTGGTTTAGGTTTCAGACTTCTAAAAGTGACCCGAAACTAGCTTCCGAAAGCTCTGAGTGTTCACGGTACTGCAGAACAGTGGGAGTGGCTTAGCTGTCCATCAAAAACAAGGGGGTGGGGCGTAATCAGTGATAGATACAGAGCACATGGTTTGTGGTTTTCCAAATAAAATGGTGGAACTTTGGCCAATAGATAGATAGATAGATAGACAGACAGACAGACAGACAGACAGACAGATAGATAGATAGATAGATAGATAGATAGATAGATAGATAGATAGATAGATAGATAGATAGATAGAAAGAAATTTGAGAGGAAAACATCTAAATGCTCAAGTCTATAAGGTGCATTGTATTTATTTGAAAGACAGGAAATAGAATTTCTTAAGGATATATCTTTTCCTCACATTGTCCGCTCGGTGTTTTTAATTCAATCAAACAATTAAATGGTCTAGTGTATATCTAAGCCACTTGGATAAAAAAGTTTAAAAAGATCTTGCTGATGCTTCCATTTCAACAAGTAGTTAAACTGATAGATTCGCCCCCCCCCCCCCCCCCCCACAAAGAAACCAGCATTGTTCATGTCTCTGTCCATCTCGTCTATGGACTCTCCATCCCCCTTTGTACTGAATGAAAGAACCAGAGCATTCAAGTCGTAACTGCCACACTCTGCAACAGCTTTTCTCCCAGACAATCAGCCTCCTCAACACCCTCCTGCCTTCCATCACCCACCTGAACCACACTGAACTGAACAAACCAGATCACACAGCCCCCCACCATACGCCTCTATTCTCACCTGCATGCTAACGCTAACAATAGATTTTTCTATCTTTGGGTTTCGTGTGACGTTACACTGTATAATTGCTGCCATTCTGAGGACTGGTCTGACTGCATCAGAGGAAAGTTTCCACACTTATGTACAATCCAGTATCCGCAACAAGCAGAAGTGCAGCAGATGCTTCCTGTCATCCTTGCAGCTATGTTAGCTAGATATGTTATGGACAACTGGAAGGTTTATCACCACAGCAAATGTTGCTAAGTATACAAGTGATTTTGTGTACCACTTTTCCTGCTTATCCGTGCTGATGATCTAGTGTGGATGAACTGAAAGGTTTGTTGGTTAAAACTTCCACTATAACTGTTAAAGAAACTGGTTGATTTCATGTTCATGAACCATGAAGATGGCAAAATAAATACTAATACACTATACCTTTGGTTAAGGAAGACACTGTTTAGACACTGTTTTTTTTGTCTCATTTTGATCAGTATAGTGATTTTATTTTTATATTCAATTATATTTTATATCTAGACTCCCTGCAACACTATCCCTGGAGACTCGGACAGAAGGTTTTGAGACACCATGGATGAAGCAATGACTCATCACACACACAATTTGGAGAAGCCAATCAGCCTACAACACATGTCTTTGCCTGGGGGAGGAAACTGGAATCCTAGAAGAAAACCCCCAAAGCACATGGAGAACATACTCCACACACACACAGGGGGAAGGTGGAATTGATCCCCCAACCCTGGAGGTGTGAGGCAAAAGTGCTAACCACTAAGACACCATGCCCCATAAAGCCATTTATTGGCTTTGTTGAAGTACCATTTATTTTCTTCTAAAGAAAACTGAGTAATATTACCCATCTTTAAACTTGAGTAATAACTGCGTTACACAAAGAAGACAGAAATTCAGTCTCACATATAGGGAGTGAAAGATCAGGATACTGCTGCCAGGCCCTTATGTTGACTTTACTGTTTATTTTCTCATGCTGCTATAGTCATATAAAAGAGTTCATTGTGTACTTTAACCTCTTTCCCGCTCAGACCCAGAGACTTCATAGATGGAAAGGCCTTTTCAACCAGGAGTTCACCATAAGACACAACCACAACAGCAAACAAGGTAGCACTCCTTCTTCTTTTATATGATTTATATTGTATATACTTTAATCAGCCTCATTCAAGTTACCTGGCTAGATCGATGCTAACAAAACATGAACATAGAGGCTTCCATGTTTTTTTATTTCAAGCAAAAATGACATGATGGGTGACATAAACAACTGTGCAGGTACGAAAATACCTATTGATCAAACAAATACTCAAGCTGAACAATATAACTATACTGTAAAAATAACAACAAATGTTAGATTGCTGTCTCCCTTTGCAATCATCACGCTGTTACGAAATAGTAATACGTCACAGTACATCACAGTGTGGCCCAAGCAGTGTAATATGAGTTACGACTTCCTACTTCTGAGTTCAACAATCTGAAGCAATATAGAAGGTTTTATTCCCGTGGAATCCAGAATTTAGCCAATAGTTTTCCGTTCACATTCAAACTCTTCCTAATAAATTCCCATATATGGTAGAGGATTATCTTATGTAATGTTCACAGTTTTTAAAGGTTTAATTGTGTATCGTCTCATACAGTTTCATGTAGATTTATTGCTCTATGGCCAATAAAAGCTGCTGTGGAGTCCAGACCTTCTGCTGTCAGTCTGTAGGTCGGTAGTCTGGCTATGCAAGGCTAAATAGTTTGGGGTTGGTCTGTGCCCAAGTAGTGATCACACTCTAGAAACGGCCCTTATATACAGTATTTCGTCTTGCTTTACATGAACATGGTCAGCAGAAATGTCATGCAGTATAGGATTATCATCCACATAGCTGAAAAGTCCTTCTGTAAAATTTATCCACTAGCCCAAACCTCTATTAATATAAAATCCCCTCAACGTACCAGCTCCAGAACTAGGATACACTCCTAAGTGCTGTTGCTCTATTTCTGATTTCTTGTTTCTTGTTTTTCACATGACAGAGTCTGGCACGGCCGGGTGTTTTTCTAACATTCACAGGTCACTCTGATGAAGGAGAATTCTATAAATACCAGCGCTGTTCCCTCCTGGGCCCACACTCGCCTTGGGAGGGCAGGCAGAAAGTCAGCTTCCTCTGAGGTGCCAGGAACCTTGCTGCTTGACTTTCAAAGGATCAGAAATCAGCAACGGGTCAATATTTTAGTAACTTTGGTATCTGTCCAGCCGTAGGACGGCCCGCGATCAGAGCTAATGAGATGGACTTGATAGAATCCCCTGGGTGTGGACACTCGCTAATGTTTTTGTACAGGGCTTATGCAAGATGTGTCACATTTGTTGTTGGATTGGCCATCACTAGAAATTCGGTGGTAGGGAAGCTATGCTTTAAGCTAAGTCTGTTCGGGATCATTTTTTTAGATGCTAAGATCAGCTTTAATATATACGCATTATTTTAATGTTTTCTAACCTCTTACAATTTATTCTCAGGCAAAAAATCTTTTACATAAGTCCTATGTTATTCAAATAAACAAACTGCACAATTTAAGTTGGTGAAATCAATAGTTTAATAACCTTAAATAAATCGAAATGTCATCGTGACATTTGAATTCATACTTCTCAAACAAATATTTATTTATTCATACAAATAAGGATATATTTAAGCAATACAGTGCTGGAAATCATCATGGCTCTGATGTCCTTGCAGACATAACCCCAGTAAGCTAAGTGCTGTAGGTATTCAGTATAACGGCATGATTGTGATACTGTTTTTTTATATACACTTCTATAAACAAGAAATTAATATCGAGTTTCTGACATTTTGGACACGATAAGTGTTTTGTTTACTTTTTGCTCCACTAGCAGAAAACAGATCCCAAAGAAGCCACACATATTGATTTGTACATTTCTGTTAAAAGGTTCTTCCGGTGAAACTCCTTCATCTTGTAAGTTAAAAGTTCTGTTTCTGAAATATATCATTTGTCAACTCTACGGATGATGTCGCTAACACTACTGTAGTAAGGGTTTGAACTAGGAATTCAAGGAGAGATACACACTTCCCAGTGCGGTTATCGGAAATATAGCCAGTTGATTAGTGGACTGGAGGTAACTGTTGTATAATAAGAGAATACCATTTCCGATAGCCAGGGGGAACTCATCAAAAACAACGAAGTGAGTAATATATTAGTGTTGTATGAGTAATAAAGCCTATGTATTCAAAATAAGTATTAATTAAATGAATGCATAAACAACTCCCACTCACATGCTCCTTCAGCCCAGTTAAACCCCTTCATCTTCTTTCTCTCAGTCTTGCCTGTATTATTGAACATTTTTCTTCTTCTTTTGTCTCTCCTATTTCGAGGAAGAAGTCGAGAAGTCACATCGATATAGAGTAACAAAACGTTACTCTAGGCGAGAAGTCACATCTTTATAGAGTAACAAAACGTACTCTGCGCCCACAAAAAAATAAGCCACGTTAATACAAACACAAAATATCCAGCTGATGAATTTTTTATTCGGCAGTTGCACTCTTCAGTTACACAATTTCTTATCAGAGCCTTAAACTCTCCCGTTGTTACAAAGTCATTAAGCTGTAACGTGTTCTGAAGGTTATTCCATGACCAGGGTACAAAACAAACAAATGGCTTTCTTTCGAGTTCTGGATGTGCGAGAATCATAGCTGTCGTATCATATAAGTAAAAGAATTTACCACGCATAGCTCCGGAGATAGAAAAATACCTCCGCTGCTGTCTGTGCAAGTCATTAAGCACACGACGATGTAAATGAAACATCAAATCGGTTATACAATGGAAAAGAGTTACGATGCACATAATCGAGACGGTACAGTATAAAGGAAGCAGCATGCAGATAAATAATATCTCCATAATCCAGGACACTAGACAAGCATCTTCCTGACTGCTAAATTAAGGCTATTAGACTATTTAAAAAAAATCCCAACCTAACAATCGGCTTCTTCATTTGATGAACCAGATACGATAATACTTATATGAACATAATCTGAGATCTTAGAGTAAGCTCTAGTGAAGATCGTAAAAGGCTCTGATTTACAAGCCCTCAAGAGTTCAGTTCAATCAGTTTTTGTTTTATTTTATGTACAGTATATCCCTCTACAGGTTGGGCAATTGAGGGATATTAAATTGCATTATCAGTATTATTTGGCTATTTAACTCCCATTCCCTTATTGTACACAACTGTTTATGGCAACCGATGTGATTGTTTTGAAATAATGTCGAGATATGAAAACAGAATGGTGTTATTTCTGCCTTTTTTGGCCATCGTTTGTGAACCATCTGAAATTTCCATTCGGTTTAAAGTAGTCGGCTTGTCATCTAGCAAACTCCGATATTCATATCTTTATGTTTCTTAAATCTAAGTTTGTCTATTAAACAAGCAGGTAACAAACAATTATTATTTTGATAGCTAGCTACACTGACCATAATTTGCCACAAATTTGTATTTTAGCTTTGCAAGTACTCACTACCTCACTCTATATATGGCGTATTGTAAATAAAGGCTAACGTTTATCTTAGTAAACATTTAAGATAAGCTTTTATCCAACATCCTACCACAAAAGACTTTATAATCTCTACTCTCACTTTACAGAGCCAGTGGTTCAGACAAGGCAATGGTGGTTTTACCGCAGCATCAGACTCCCCCAGGCCCTAGTGCCCTGCTGTCTCTGGGTATTGTTAATAAATTGTGGTGATATATATTAATAATGTATATTTAAATAACGATGGGAAATGGTTAAACATCTTAAAACCTGTCTAGCAATATGCTACATTGGCAAGAAATGTAATATGCATTGCAGAATTCAGTAGCAATCAGAACTTTTTATTGGTTATTAGCATATTTCTCAGCAAACATTAAATGTGTTTAATTACAGCCTCCGTGGAAATAGCAGGCCAAGCATGGCTGAGATTAGGCATATTGCAAAGGGGAAATGTATTGTGGAGCAGAAGTAGGTCAACACATTTAAGCAAGTGCATTTGGAATCTAGGGCAAAAAAAATGGTCTGAATACAATGAACCATGTTTATGTGTATTTAAGTGGTCATACTTTTAACATAAAGGCTTAGTTGTAGCTGTGGATTGGCAACTTAATTGAAACATGTGACTATAGTATATGGGCCATTTGAAAGTGCTGAATGTGGGCCAGCTTGCCATCATGTGCTATCTGGGAATTTACAAAAATAAACAACACTGAATTCTATAATGACCGTGTATAAGATATTGGGGATTTTAATTTGAACTCAGAAACTTGCCCTGCATCCCTCAGTTTGAGAGACTGGTGTAGGAGTCAGTGAGAGATGGAGGTAGTGAGGTGCCATAGGATATAGACAGGACAGTACACTATCTGGCCAAATGGATGTAGAAACCTGACCATATGTGCTTGTTGAACATCCCATACCAGATTTATTCCCATTTCGCTGTTATAATAATCTCCACTCTGGGACGTGGGAAAGCTTTCCACTAGATGTTGGAGTGTGTCTGTGGGGATTTGTGTTCATTCAATAATAGAAGCATTAGTGAGATCAGACACTGATGTTGTAAGAGTGAGGAGGTCTGGGGTTCAGTCAGTGTTCCAGTTCAGAGGGTTGAGTCAGAGTCAGGGATCTGTGCAGGACACTTGAGTTCTTCCACTCCAACCTTAACCTCCACACCATGTCTTCATGGAGTTCACTTTGTGCACAGGGGCACTGTCATGCTGGAACAGGGTCAGGCCTTTTAGTTCCAGTGAAAGGAAAATATAATGCTATAGCATACAGAGACATTCTAGATAACTGTGTGCTTCCAAAATTGTGGCAACTGTTAGTAAAGAACCACATATGAATGTGCACATACTTTTGGTTATATAGTGTAGATATAAAGTTAGCTAGCATAGAATTGTTCAGGCTTGGTATTTCTTGAAAAACACAATTCCGTCCAATGAATTATATGGTTTGTAAGAACTGCATGTGGTGTAATTCATGTTTGCAGTATGAGCAGAACCTCACAGAGGGATACCACTTCTGAGTGTTTCATGACTCATATTCCATAACATGTATGAGACTGGTGGAGTGGGTAGCATTACCGGCTCACAACTCCAGGGTCCCTGGTGTAATCCTGTTTCTGTTTATGTGTGTTCTCACCATGTGTGCATGGGGTTTCTTCGAGTTCTTTGAAAAAGCATTTTGGTCGGTGGAAAGTCTCTGATATGTACTGAGCATAGGTGTGAAGGAGTGTGTGAACGCATTGACCTGCACTGTACTGGCATCCCTTAACAGGTTGTAGTCCTGCTTCATGCTCAATGTTCTCAGGATGAGCTCTGGATCCACCTTAAACTTGACCAGGATAAAGAATTTACTTAAGAATGAATGAATGAATGAATGATTCAGTGAATCAATTAATGAGTGTGTGAACACATTGACCTGAGCTGTACTGGAATCCCTTCCAGGGTGTAGTCCTGCTTCATGCTCAATGTTCTCAGGATGAGCTCTGGATCCACCTTAAACTTGACCAGGATAAAGAATTTACTTAAGAATGAATGAATGAATGAATGAATGAATGAATGAATGAATGAATGATTCAATGAATCAATTAATGAGTGTGTGAACACATTGACCTGAGCTGTACTGGAATCCCTTCCAGGGTGTAGTCCTGCTTCATGCTCAATGTTCTCAGGATGAGCTCTGGATCCACCTTAAACTTGACCAGGATAAAGAATTTACTTAAGAATGAATGAATGAATGAATGAATGAATGATTCAATGAATCAATTAATGAGTGTGTGAACACATTGACCTGAGCTGTACTGGAATCCCTTCCAGGATGTAATCCTGCTTCATGCTCAATGTTCTCAGGATGAGCTCTGGATCCACCTTAAACTTGACCAGGATAAAGAATTCACTTAAGAATGAATGAATGAATGAATGAATGAATGAATGAATGAATGATTCAATGAATCAATTAATGAGTGTGTGAACACATTGACCTGAGCTGTACTGGAATCCCTTCCAGGGTGTAATCCTGCTTCATGCTCAATGTTCTCAGGATGAGCTCTGGATCCACCTTAATCTTGATCAGGATAAAGAATTCACTTAAGAATGAATGAATGAATGAATGAATGAATGATTCAACGAATCAATCTTGAAAAGTAACATGATCGAAAATGTATATAATAGATCTCCTGCCACACAGCAGGAAACGGCAATACAAGTGCAACATGACGGGGGATCAATGCTCAACTCCTTCTGCCTCGCTCACTTTCTCGCTGAGTCACGCTGATCACGCTGCTGCTTAGGAACAGCCGGCTTCACAACAGCGTCTCCATGGCGACCCTGGGGGGAAGGTCACAATCTGTACAGCTTGGAATGTTTAAGGGTTTGAGAAAAGCTGAGAAATGGAGAAGCACCTCACTTACCGCCCTTTGGTCCAGGCTTGCTGTTTTCCGTTTGGCGCAAAGTTCATATGTTTTCGGTATTAATCACAATGCTATTATTATTTATTAAACACTGTTTATTGTATTTAAACAGTTGAGTGAATATGCCTTAACATTACCTCAATTATTCAAAACGGGAATAGCATGGAAATGGTTGGTTTGTTTGGTTGGGTTTTTTTTTTAAGTTAAAGGTTAAAAAATGAAGCACACACATATGATGAGAGAGAAACAGACAAGCGGAACGTGTGTGGAATGGCAGGCATGGAAAGCTTGGGTGAAAACAGCAGTGTTAGCCTAACACATTAATGTTTTATCAGCACCAAGTCTAATTAATGGTGGTCAGACTGCCTGCATTATACAACGTTAGCTTGGACTTGGGATTTTCCTGTACAATATATTACATCCTACAACTTGTGTACTTACAAAGTTTAGGAAAAGGCCTTGAGAATCACGATTTATAATGAAGTTATAAGATGAATTAGGTCACATGCAATAAACCATATGTAAATGAGTTTTTTTGTGCATTTACGCTACCGCTCGAAAGTTTGGGATCACTCAAAAATGGTATTGTTTTCCAAGGAAACACACACGAATTGAATAGGAAAATATAGCAAAAGAACTGGACATACTGAGTTAGAAATAATGATTTTTGATGGGAATGTTTTCCGGGGCATTCTAGCGGTCAATTTTTCAACATAATCTGATGATGAGATTTCACCCCATGCTTCCTGTAGCATCTCCCATGACATGGATCGGCTTGATGGAGTCTTCTTAGCTGAAATCAAGCTAAAATATGCAAGTGATCCCAAGCTTTTGACCAGTACATATAAAAAAAACCATACAAATACGCATAACATTATTTTTTATGATATAATGATATCATTATTATTATTTATTACTTTCTGATTATCGTTCATTATTATGGTTGCCGCAAATTAACCACATGCTCACACAATCTCTCGGCTTTAATAAATCACACCGTCATCGATTTGCATTGACACCACACTATATCTTGCAGGTTTTTGGGAGAAACAGCACTTAAGCCGGCTGAACAAAATGGACAAGTGTTATTTATCTTTGGTGAAAGACAAGTGCAACCTTCTGTCGTGACTGTTTTCACATTTCTGTGTGGGTTGTTTTTTTTTTTTACCAGTTATGCAAAGAATGGAAAACGTAAATGTAAAAATAGTGATCGAGAAAATACGCAGATGAGGTGAGCGTTAGCAGATGATTTATATCGTAACATCCAGCGGTTAGTTATGTTAGCTTGTACCTCAGTAGCTCTTTTAAATCATTACTATTTCATTGCTTTGTACTGTATTGTATTGTATTTCTCAGAGGGCATGTAGTGCGTTGATCCAGCCATATTTCCCAGTCATTTGTTTATTGTTCATTTGTTTATATTTGCTAAAGGTTCCAAGGGCTCTATTTTCCAATAAATCAGCAGGTCATGATCTATTAGCAGTGGGTTATTGCTCTTTTAATCCCCCCCCCCGTTTTGTTTCAGTCTCTGAGGCAATTACACTGACCTCAAGCAGTAACCATTTTCAAGAATTTCCCCAGACCTCACATATGGGTGTGGCAACATGTGTACGTGTGTGTGTGTGTGTGGGCAGGCATGTTTCTATTTCTTGGTGGGTACCAAATGTCTTCCCGAGGATAGGAATATTTGAATGTTTGGACCTTGTGGGGACATTTGGCTGCCCAACATGTGGAAAACTTGCAGCTTTTATTTAAAGGAAATGAAATGGTTTCCTTTTGTTTACTGAAGTTAAGGCTAGGGTTCCGTGTAGGCAAAATAGCATTGATGATATTTTAATGCTGCTTTAATAATTATGTCAATGGTATGTCTTCACAAGGATAAGATGTGTGTGTGTGTGTGTGTTGGGGAAGGATGGGGGTGGATCTGATGGTGAGTAACTACATGATGTAAAGGAAAAACAGATAAACAGGACAGAATGTCATGTTCTTATCTGAAGTTCTTCAGTTAAGTCATTTCAAATAACTTTGCAATCTTCAGTCCAGAAGCCCCCCCCCACACACACACCTCCTGCAAACATGCTATATGTTTATTCATGCGGTCCACATGTGATCATGCAATCATTTCATCAGCACCCTCCAGTCACGGTGGATCATGTCAGGAATGCAGAGTTACAGTTTGAGCACATTTTCCTGTCACTGCAGCTGTAGACACATCACTAATTTCAGAAAATGTATTAGCATAAAGGGTAGAGTAGAGTTCAGGAAGTGCACGCGACTAATGAGTAGAAATTTAAATACAAATGGTTGCATAAAGCTAAAACTACTTAGCATATCTTAAATCCGTGAGCGCCGATATAGTGTGCCTGTTAAACCTGTCTCCACGGCATACATTAGCATCACACTGTATTTCTCAGAATTCTCTAAACACATTTCTCTTTTTTCTTTTCTTTCTTTCCCTCTCCATTGTGGCTCTTGTCTCTCAGTATGGACAGAGTGGGGGAGGAGGCATTCTGAGAAGCAACGCTCTGTCACACACACACACTGACACACACACACACTGACACACACACACTGACACACACACACACATACACACATGCTTGAGTAAGAGACAGAGAAGTAGGCTGAGAGCAATGCAACACAATGACTAACAAGCCTGCTGTTCTTTACACATAACTAGCACAAGACACTCACTCTCTCCAGCACCACAACCATATAGTCACAGTAAACACACACACACACACACTCTGCTTGAATGCACTGAGTCCTGCTGGCTGTTTTCCCTAGTAGCTTCCCCATATGCTGCAGTGAAGTGGATAAAATCAAGCAGCATGGCTGGATCTCCTTCTCTCCAACTGGTTAATGAGAGGCTTGGTGCACAACTCACATACGTCACCAGATTGGCCCTGATGATTAAAACGAGGAAAGGGGACTTTTCACCGTTGCGTTTTTTTATGCTAAATTAGAAAAGAAATGCACAATTATATGAGCGGTGTTTACTTGACTCATCGGGTCTACATCATTTCCATATATGGCAAGATCATGCACATGGCAGTTCATTTCCACTGTATGATTAAGTGACATTCAGTGAGAAAATCATACTGTAGTATTCAAAGTTTCGAAGCCGTCCCACAAAATTTGCCGTTTTCCGGAAAACCGCATCCACTGTGGAAGCCCATAAAACTAAACCGAGTCATGACTGATTGTCCTGAGTGACTTTTTAGCGTGGGGGTTTGGAGTGAACTCGTCTTCCCATAACTGACATGTCCAAAACCAGAAAGGAAGCCATGTCAGAGTGGTGTGACGGACCTGTGTCATGGATAACAGGAAGCCACCCAAGCCTCCCTCATCTCTTTTGGCTGTCAGAGAGCAACACAGGAAGTTCCAGAGAGGCAGGGCATTTAGGATATTGCGCTTATGCCTGTAAAATGCCTGCTTGCTTTCAATAGAGGGGCACAAAAAGAGAAGTTAGAATGAATCTGTTTTTCCAAACTAAGTTGGGAAATATACCATAAATGAACAAAATGTGACAAAAGAAATTATACACTTGTCTTTTTATGAAGAATATATACGCTTGTCTTTTTTAATTCTCAGTATAGAATCAATATACTTTTGCTAAGAACAAGAAGATATGAATAAAGCAACTAAACTGTGAGTCACAGAGTCTTCTCATGTTATACAAAATGGTCTATTAGAGGCGTTTTCCTTTTTACACAATTATATATATATATATATATATATACAGTCTTAAGTATAAGGGTGAGAGACTGCAGTTTAAGTATATTTTGACTAGGGGCAACGGGCCACGTGGGTGTAAGATTTGACGAGTAGTTCTTTTTGTCTCTCTGGTTGAAAAAGGCTCAGATTCTATGGGCAAAACATATACACACACACACACACACACACACAAGAGGAAGAAAAAGCCACAAATTCAATTTCAACAGTGAAATTATATTTAATGCCCATGCCATCAGCGTTTCAAACACTCCAGCCAAAGAACATTATTCTTTCACATTGTGATGGTGATCTATAGCACAGTGTTCCATAAAAACTAAGAAGACGCCATTTATACAGTGTATAGACTCAGCGAGTCCAGCCCTTATTCTGAGATTTGTACACATAGTCATGTTCATACGCTAACAAAAGACCATGACCTCTTCAGGTGGCCTTTTCAAGAGAAACCTTTCACAATAAAACAGATATAAAACTGACAAACGCAGACATCACACTCAAGCACGCATTGCAAGGTACAAGCTACATAGACAAATAGGTATATAACATGTATAAGACATCAAGATATATGAGCAGAGAGGGTTTAGATTTCAAATGGGGGAGTACAACATCTTGAAAAGGATATCTGAAATGGTTTCAGGGTCTGTTGCAGGTTGTTCCATTTGAAATGCCTAGACATAAAATCTGAAATGATTTAAATCTGAATTTATTTTAGTTCTTTGTTTATTAAAAGTCAGGTTTAAATGTGCATCATACTGAGTGCTTGTATTAAGAGAATTGTGTTTTAAAGTGATTATAATAGATGGCTTTATAAATAAGTACAATACAGTGCATTTATCCATCCATCCATCCAGTTATCTATCCGTTCATTCAACCATCCATCCATTCATTCCATCCACCCATCCAGTTATCTATCTATTCATTCATTCATTCATTCATTCATTCATTCATTCATTCATTCATTCATTCATTCATTCACTAATTCATCCATCCATTTGTCCAGTTATCTATCCATCCAGTCATCCATCCATTTATCCATCCATCCATCCATCCAGCCAGCCTTCCATCCATGCATACATTTATCCATCCATCTATCCAACCATCCATCCATCCGTTCAGACATTCATCCATCCATCCATCCATCCATCCATCATCCATTCATCCATCCATTCAATTATCTATCCATTCAGTCATCCATCCATCCATCCATCCATCATCCATTCATCCATCCATTCATTCAATTATCTATCCATTCAGTCATCCATCCATCCATCCATCCGTCCATCAATCCATTCCTCCATCCATCCGTTCATCCATCCAACCATCCATCCATCCATCCATCACACATTCATCCATCCATTCAATTATCTATCCATTCAGTCATCCATCCCTCCATCCATCCATCCATCCATCCAGTTATTTATCCATTCATTCATCCATCCATCCATCCCTCCCTCCATCCATGCATACATTTATCCATCCGTCCATTTTCTGCAGCGCTTATCCTACACAGAGGACTCAGCCCACACCATACACTCAGTGACAGCCCATCACAAAGCACAACCACACACACCCCTTTACACTACAGACAATGTATTTAAAGATCTGGGGGAAATCTGGGGAAAATATACAAATCTCTTTACTAATGTAAAATTCTGCATGTCTGATGAAGATTCTTTCGAACCATTCCTAACTTTCCTGACAGCCGGGGTGCCAATTCAAATGTTCTTGATTGACAAGCATACAGCTCAGCCTGGCACATGTTTATTTATTTATTTATTTATTTATTTTTATTTATTTATTTTTTGACAGAGATTCCTGGTATTTATCTCATTCAATATTTATTTCAATCTTAGAGAAAAAACTACTTGCATGATGTGTAATATCACTGTTATGTAAGATAAAAGCAGAGCCACTCATCCAGACGAACCTTACGTAACTGTTCCTACTAAAGCGCACGGTTTCTGTAAGAATGATGGATAATTCTTAATGAGTCTTCAGTAATTCTGGCGTCGACGATAAGCTCTCAGGTCTCCACTGTGCCAGTGTTTAAAGGACGTTCACTCACGAGTACGGACGTGTTATTATTGGTAATATTGTGTTTGCTGGTTTATTAGTGTGTTTGCTGTATAAAAGCTTATCATGGGTGATACTGGCCAGGCTGGTGTACTAAGCAAAGGAGGTGTTTCATATCTCAATGCGCAATAAGCTCTGGGAGTGCAGCCAATCACTGGGCAGAGAAAGGATGGCACGATGCCCACTGTCCAAGGAAGAAGGGATGAAGGAAGGTGTGCGAGCGGGAACAAGAAGATATGGCCACTTCTACATTCGCTGACCACACACACACACAATTTTTTTTTATTCATGCACCAGATACAGACATGGACTTAAAACCCAAAGTAAATGAGTCACTTCACCTAAAATACAATTTTAAGCATATTATTGATATAGACATGCAAATGCTTGTCTAGATATTGAAAAAAGAGGATGTGCTTGTAGAGAAGTAGAAAAAGAATCTAAATATAACATAAATGAGGGGTGTATGGCAGCTTAGTGGTTAGAATTTTTACCTCACACCTCCGGGGTTGAGGGCTTAATTACCGTCTCTGTGCTGTGTGTGCTTCAGGGGTTTCCTCTGGGTACTCCAGTTTCCTCCCCCAGTCTAAAGACATGCATTGCAGGCTAATTGGGGTCTCTGAATTGTCTATGGTGGGTAGATGTGTGTGTGTGTGTGTGTGGTGTGTGTCTGAGACCCCTGGGATAGAATCCAGGCTCGGTGTAGAATATGTATGGACAATATAAAAGACAAAGACAGATGTGAAATGAAAAAATTAAGTGTAGGTATGTTTAATATAGTGGAACATTACACGTAAGAAAACAAACACAACCCCCTCCCCACACACACCCAGCACTGATCTTGTCATGTTTCTGAGAATCCAGGAAGTCCTCAATACCCTGGAGACTCTCTTCTAAATGAAAGTGTAACTGTATCACTGTTTGATTCAGATGCTATTCTTACAACACACACACACACATTTAAAAAGTCTTAGTCTTAATACATGGTTGTGTAAAGATTCTGCCATACAGTATTACACGAATGATACATATTAGAATAAGCAAATTAATATAAACCTGTGGTTTGAATAAAAGCCTGAATTACTATCAAAGATTTCACCAGCGCTGTGGTATAAATACAGATCAGGCACAAACACTATAATAAAAATTCTTATTATAATGAGTCAGTTCCCATTGAACTCTTTTCACTAGAGTGGATTTTGTGCCTGGTTTTGTTGTGTCCATGCTCAGCATTGAATGTCTTTGTCATGTCACACTCCATAGTGGTGCTTAATGGCTCATATGAAAGAAGACACTCAGGGCTTTACAAGAATTTATAGTGTTTCATAAGTATTTCTGTTTTTACCCACTGAGGGCAATATTTTCACCGGAAAGTTTTCATCGGTGATATCAGCCCCATTTTTGCCCTCTGAGGCGCTTGTTAATAAGCATCTAAAATTTGAAGGTGAAATTTAGTGCAAGGTAATCCAACAGAGGGGAAAACACACGTCTCAGACTGAAAGCCAACAGAGTCCTGACTCATTTTGGATCAGACTTGCGGCGATAAAGTAATTCAATTCATCTACGCCGATTAAAGAAATGTCTGATAAGTCGATTTCGGAAAGCCGTTGGGTTCAAGATAGAATCCGTGGTGCATTTTTTAAATATGATGCGAGTTTCATATGTTATTGCTCTAAATGTAGTTTGGTGTAACAGTGTGATCGATTATCATGGCACGGTGAGAACCTGGGGTTGAGGGTGACTCTGAGGTTCGGTGTGTGTGGGAATGTATAATATGTGTGGTTATACATACTGTGTGTGTGTGTGTGTGTGTGTGCCTCTGAGTGAATGTGTATAAGTGCATGCATAATTGTCATGCTGATTTAGTTCCTATTTTGCAAGCCCATCTGTTTGGTTATATTTAACTCTTCCCCTGCTACTCCTTATCAGTTGATTGCAGAGAGCAGTGCAGAAACTGAGTGCACAAGAGAATCTTCACACACACACACACACACACTAAAACTCCCTAATCAATCCTGCATGAGCTGCATTCAGTGGTGCTTATAACAAATGCAAACTGCCAAAAACAGGGGATGTCTAGACTGCAGTGTGGGGATGTATTTTGCATTTTTTTTTTTCCATCTTATTTACTGTTTATTTTCACTCAGCAGGATTTACGAGGAATACTAAAACTAATCACATGCAAAAAATAATTATGTTTTTTTTAATATATATAAACAATGGTATTAACCAAAAAAGCAGGAAATCCTGAAATACAACAACACATTACCAAGGTATTTATATTTATTTATAATGGTACATAATGCAATATATTCATCACTAACCACTTTAATAGAAATGGCCAGCTATGTACTTATCTAATCAGCCAATCATGGAGCGGCAGCACAATGCATAGAATCATGCAGATCCAGGTCGAGAGGTTCTGTTAATGTTCACATCAAACATCAGAGTACAGAAAATGTCCGACTCTGCCCTTCCACCGTGGCTTGACTGATGGCGTCCAGTTTTTCAGAAACCTCTGATCTCCTGGGATTTTTACACGCATCAGGCTTCAAACAAACAAAAAAACATCCAGCGAGTGTCAGTTATGCAGAGAGAAACACCTTGTTTACGAGAAAGCTGAGAGAGAGAATGGCCAGACAGCTTCAAGCTGACAGGAAGACTATGGTAACTCAGATAAGCACTCTTCACAACCACGTTGAACAGAAAAGCATCTCCGAATGCACAGTGTAGTGGATGAGCTAGCACAATAAAAGATTAGCACTCTTGTCAGCCAAACAACAGGCAGAACGAGTAAAGGCTCACAGAAATTGGATAGACTGGAAGATCTACCTGGTCTTGGGCAGTGTTCCTATTAAAGTGGCTGGTGAGTGCTGTTATTAGTAAAGGAATATGTAGAGTGCTGATGTTAGATGGATTTCCCACTGGAACTATAGCTAAGAAGTCTTTCTTTAGTATCTAAATGAACTCATCTAGTAAGAGCTGGGACTTAAATAAAATAGTTTAATAATTTAATTAATTTATTTATTCATTCATTTATTTATTTTTTCCCCCTCTCCTTTCTCTGTTTATCTTCTTTTGTTAAGCTGCTTTGAGACAATGCCCACTGTAAAAGGCGCTATACGAATAAATTGAATTGAAAATTGAAATTTAGTAGAAAATTATGAGGTTGAGATGAATCTTTTGTGATTCAGGCGGCCGTGTAAATATTGTTTCTGTGTATTACAAGAAAATGAGTCATATTTCTGTTAGGGATTGATAAGAAGAGTGTCTTCGACTCAAACCTTTTGCATTCAATGACATCCAGCTGATCCATTCCTAAAACATCCACACAGACAGAACACATTACGGTCGTCACTTAAAGGCCGATTTAAGGTCTTTAAGGTATTGAGGTTCGAATTAAACCCGATTCATTTGATTGACTGGCAGCACGCTGATGTGGTGGGTAGGGTTCAGGATCCAAGTTCACATGGAGTTTCACATCTTATCCTCCCCACGTGGGTTTCCTCTGAGATCTCTGGTTTCCTTCTACCTCCCAAAATCATGCAGGTAGGTGTACTGGCTGGAATGTTGCCCTATCCAGAATCAATTCTCCAGCCTCACACTCACTCCCTCACTGTTAGCAGAATAAGCTCTGGATCCCCTCTGACCCTGATCAGCATAAAGCAGTTACTGAATATAATAACTTTGATAATGGTGGGGTTGTGATTGAATTTCAGACACACTGCCACCTCAGGCACTACACTTCTAAAGCTAGTGGGCTCATCAAGATTAAATTGACTGCTCAAGTGGCTTGACAAAATAGTTCATAAGGAAGGTGCTGGAATTACAGTATATTTCAGTTCATAAATGTAAGGGAGTTTTTAGAATAAAAATAACAAGTGGAGCGAAATTAGAATTGAAGTAAATGCTGAACTAACAATGCACCATTCAGTGTTATGCAGAATACATATTTTGAAGTGTTCCGAATCTTTTTAATTATCCCGTGACGCCTTTAAATGTCACCCCTTTGCCATGATTTGTCTATCTTGATCGATATCAAGCCGACATGTAAATGATTAGCATGCTCGGGAGCAGCGTGTGCATTTATATGAAATAGTTTCTGCTTGCTTACAGGAAGAGCGGGAGCATACGAGGACGTAGAGGGCGAACACAATAGAGGCGAAAAACCAGGGAGAGTCTGCCTCTCTTTTTTTCGCTTTCTATCTCTATTCCTCTCTCCATGCTGTCAGATCACTCAGTGGTGATTTCCATATCAATATTTGAGTGACGCTAAATTATTTAGAGCCGTGCAGTGACACAACAGGGCGCAAGGCTGAGTGGCGCCTCTGCATCATCCGACATCCTAATGTGTGTGTGTGTGTGTGTGTCAGTCTCTGTGGACTTGTTTGTCATTGGCTCATCTCTCTCATCTCTCTCTTTCCATTCTGCCTTAGTCAAACATCCACCACTTATATCATAAGGCTCAGGTTCATTATTTACCAGCGTTTCCATCAGGAGAGATGTTAGCATGTGAAATCGAAACCAGTCTGCGTTTGTTTCTGTAAAGCATGCATGTGTGTAGTGTCTGTGTCAACGCTTGCTGTGGCCCACTGTCTGAGTTTGTGGTTATTTTCAGGAGATTGCTGAGTTTTCATATGACTAATGATGTGTCTGAGAGCTGCAAGTTCCTGCAGTAACCAGTATCATGCAGTATCAGTCAGAGCAGACAGAGAGGAAGAGAGATGGAGTGAAACGGGGGTCCATTTTTTTCTGGCTGTTGAAGCTTAGTGGCTCGAGTGCCTGGGCCCTCTACCATTTCTTTCCTGCCGAGCTCCACTTAACCCTGCTGACCTTGCTTCTGTCTCCAAAACTGATTGGTTGCCAGTCACCTTGGCAACCTGGGACTGCTCAGCTCTTACTGGCTGGGTGCCATTCGTGCCCATCTATTCACACAGCGGTGCCACGTACATTTGGGAATCTCCAGCTGAGCTCTCTGAAACGGATCGCTACGTGCACCAAACTGTAGCTTGTTTACGAGCAAAAAAAAAAAAAAAGTTTGCATGACCAAACACTCTTGCTTTTTCAGCCATCCATCTATCCCTCTCCTCCCTCTTCACCCCCTCCCCTTTTTTTCATCTGTACCCGACTCTGTAGGCAGCGTGCGCGTTACCATTTGATTGCCTTGTTTATTGCGCCAACAACTTCCTCCTTTCAGACGTCTTCTATCACCCTCCCCCACTGCCCCCAGAGAGGGGGGAAGGAAAAGAGCAAGAAAGAGATCCCAGTCTAATCCTGTTTGTCTTACAGGAGTCGGGTTCTTAGCCTTGACATAAATCTCAATAAGATCGGATTAAGCCGGGGGCGGATGCAGATCTTTTATGGGACGGGAAGACAAAATTCTTAGCCTCGTACAGATCTGCTAGAGTTGAGTTCAGCTTTACTTCTTCACAAATAGTGTTTTAGTAATGACTACTTGAACAGCACGCACAGTACTGACGTGTTTTATTGCTCTTACACCACAGCTGATATCCCAACTGTTTCAATTTTAATTCTATTAATGAAGGACGTATCATGCTTTATAACATTTATAGCTGGAATGAAATTATAGCAGCTATAAAAATTTGTTCTCACACACAAGTGTCTTGTTTTATTTTATCTCTCACTTGAATTGAACTTCACACACATACACACACACACACACACACATACAGCTTGATAGAAAACTACAGAGTGGACACCTGAGACTCTTTAAAAATGACTTTTATTAAATAAGCTGTTTAATAAGTTTTATGGTTAAACTTTATCTTTGTTAAATAATAATATATTTTAAAATCTGTTTATTAACGACCTTAGACTAGAGGAACACTGTTTCATTTTACTGTCTCCAGTTGAAATGGGAGTAAAAGTGTCTTGACTCGACTCGACTTGAGACTATGCAAACCAATAAAAATCAACCATTCAGCAGTGTTGTCCTATAGGGACAATAAACAGCGGTGGACGGCAACTTTTTTTCCAAGAAACTGTAGGTCAATCAATTTCAAGACCAAATCAAAAATAAAGCAGTTTTCTGCCAAAAGTCTACACTTCAGGGTCCAAATGCTTATTCAGCAGCAGCGGCAATGTCTGAGACAGTTTTATAAGCTTCAGAGGAAACAGCATGATAAAGATCTGTAAATTCTGCCAAATCCTCTCCAGATATCAATATTTCACAATTCAACACTCACCATGCAAAACAACACACACATAAGCTAGCTGACTGAGCTAGACTAGCTAGCCAGATCTTTTACAGTGCTAAAGCTCTGTATTTAACTGATGATGTCATTTCTGATGTTTGGTGCTGTGATATCTTAGGGCTTCCACAGCCCATATCCTGATCTAGAATATGAAAATGTGTAACGGAAGGCTGTAATTTTGTGTATTAGCAAGAGCTAGCTCGCTGCTAAGAAAGCTATCGAACTACTGAAACTCTAGCAACATTTGGCTAAATTACGTAGGCAGCTAATATTAGCTTTTTTCTTCATATAATATTGATAATGAAGATGGTCAACTCAGTGTAGCTCACTTGGTTAGTTCAGATCATTCAACATGCCTTTCCCCAGATATAGAACATCTTTGGAAAAGTTTGATGTAAAACAAAAAAAGCTCATTGACCTTACGTGGAGTATGTTTCTTGACCACTGATTATTTTTTACTTTTGTCCTAAACAAAATACAAAATATCATAATAATCAGATATCATGGCTGCTCTTTTGAATGTGGTGATCTCTCAGTGTCACTACTGTTCAGTGGGTGGCACCAAAACTTCTTACCCCCACCACCGACACATTGTCCAGTGCCAACAGGATGGCAAACACCCTTGTGTGTCCAGCCATGCATATCAGCTTGGTTAATTACTGCAAGAATAACACATAGGAGGCCTCTCCCCTAATGCCGAGGCAGCAGCATGAACGACCATTCAAAGTGTGTGTGTGTGTGTGACATTGTAAGGGCCTGGAGGAATGAGCTTATTGATTTCTGGAGACTGTGGTTAAATAGCTTCCCGCCGCTTCTGTTAAAGTGCCCTGCTTGAAGAGGAAAAGGGGGAAAATTGAACCAATGCTCGGAGATCTCACTCGTTAACATTATAGAAGGCTCGTGACATCCAACACACTCAGCTGAATATGACATATTACTATTGGTTTCTCTAATAGACACGCTTGTGTCTTTTAAATTTTGTTTAGTGTCACTTATAATCAGACTAGTCGATGAGTAGAACTTAAATGACATATTCAGAGAAATTTAAAGCTCATGTTTATTGATAGATGCATACAGGAACATATGTAGTCTACTTTTTCTACTGAAATGATAAAAAGAGTGAATTTATTGGGAAAGTGTATCTACAATATATAAATATACATCTTATCACTATACGAGCATTTAGTCTATGCTTAATAATAGTCCAACATTAAGGACCAATAAAATAAAATGATATAATGCTTTTTTTAATCAAGTACCAAGTGATCGTTAATATTGAGTGTATTATTTTGGGTAGTAGATTCAGGCTTACAAGTCATACTTTTCTTTTGCTTGTGCTCAATTTTGGAATAAAAGATAAAACCTCTCATTCTTAACTCCTACTTCCATTCTCTCAATTGCTAAAAAAAAGCACTTCTTCATGGATCCTTGTCAAATCCCTGACTCTACAGGGAGCTCAGTAGGGTGCTTCAGTACATTGGGAAAAAAACAGTGGGTTTTCTGCATGGCCCTAGGCTTTACTTACCATCCAACTTTTTGTGTTTATCTCTGTCAGCCTTTTGAGGAATGCAAGAGGAAAAGACATTTTGTTTAGGGCCTTTAGGGTTGAAGCATGTCCTTGTTCTCTGAAGTCTTTGGATTGTTCTTATTCATCTGCTGATTGGCCTAACACATGTTAGTTGAATTGAATTAAATGTAATTCATTGAAATAAAAAATAATTAACCTTCTGAAGATTGCATACATATGTTTCACTTTAGTGTATATCTCACCTGGAAGTAACCCAGTAACATTAAACATGATAACAGGAAAATATCTGATTTCAACATTCTATGTTTTTTCTTTAGCAGGTACTAAATAGCAACATTGTGAGCCTCACCGACTTCTAGAAACAATCCATAAACCATATTACAATATCAAGTCATTTGTTCCCTCAAAAGTAAACCAGCATTCAGAACCCAGGTGACAAAAAATAAGTCCACCTTTCCTACATCCACAGCACTAAGGGAGTGATTAGAAACCAGATGCTACTAATGAAATGTACAAGATGAATTCACCATGAAGAAGTTCATCATGACGACCTCTATACAAGCAAAACCTTTGGACGTTTCAGAAGCACTTTGGTGTGTATCTACATAAAGCCAAATAGAAAGGACATCAGCTATGACCTCGGACAAGCTGCTGTTCACTGTTGCTGCTCATCATTCTGGGGAGGGTTATAAGGCCATCTCCAAACAATTTTGAAATTCACCATTCTACAGTGAAAAGGATTGGTTTCAAATTGAGAGCCTTCAAGGCAATTGGCAATCTTCTCAGAAGTGAGTGCCCCAGCAAATTCAGTCCAAGGTTCGATACTTTAATGCTCAGAGATATTAACAAAACCCAACAGCTACATCATCTGACACACAGGCCTCTATAAGCACATGAAATGTTTATGTTTCTGACAGCAGAATCATACAAACACTGAACCTTTGGACTTATGAGACCAAGACGGAGATGTTTGTCCATCATCTTCAAACACAGCATATTAACATAAACCCTCCATACCAACTGTGATACATGATGGTCACAAGATGTTGATTTGGGTTTGGTTTGAAGCCACAGGACCTTGCCGTCATTAAGACGATGATAATCTCCACATTACACCACAATATACACTATATTGCCAAAAGTATTCGCTCACCCATCCAAATAATCAGAATCAGGTGTTCCAGTCACTTCCATGGCCACAGGTGTATAAAATCAAGCACCTAGGCATGCAGACTGTTTTTACAAACATTTGTGAAAGAATGGGTCGCTCTCAGGAGCTCAGTGAATTCCAGCGTGGAACTGTGATAAGATGCCACCTGTGCAACAAATCCAGTTGTGAAATTTCCTCGCTCCTAAATATTCCACAGTCAACTGTCAGCTGTATTATAAGAACGTGGAAGTGTTTGGGAACGACAACAACTCAGCCACAAAGTGGTAGGCCACGTAAACTGACGGAGCGGGGTCAGCGGATGCTGAGGCGCATAGTGCGAAGAGGTCGCCAACTTTCTGCAGAGTCAATCGCTACAGACCTCCAAACTTCATGTGGCCTTCAGATTAGCTCAAGAACAGTGCGCAGAGAGCTTCATGGAATGGGTTTCCATGGCCGAGCAGCTGCATCCAAGCCATACATCACCAAGTGCAATGCAAAGCGTCGGATGCAGTGGTGTAAAGCACGCCGCCACTGGACTCTAGAGCAGTGGAGACGCGTTCTCTGGAGTGACGAATCGCGCTTCTCCATCTGGCAATCTGATGGACGAGTCTGGGTTTGGCGGTTGCCAGGAGAACGGTACTTGTCTGACTGCATTGTGCCAAGTGTAAAGTTTGGTGGAGGGGGGATTATGGTGTGGGGTTGTTTTTCAGGAGCTGGGCTTGGCCCTTTAGTTCCAGTGAAAGGAACTCTGAATGCTTCAGCATACCAAGACATTTTGGACAATTCCATGCTCCCAACTTTGTGGGAACAGTTTGGAGCTGGCCCCTTCCTCTTCCAACATGACTGTGCACCAGTGCACAAAGCAAGGTCCATAAAGACATGGATGACAGAGTCTGGTGTGGATGAACTTGACTGGCCTGCACAGAGTCCTGACCTCAACCCGATAGAACACCTTTGGGATGAATTAGAGCGGAGACTGAGAGCCAGGCCTTCTCGTCCAACATCAGTGTGTGACCTCACAAATGCACTTCTGGAAGAATGGTCAAAAATTCCCATAAACACACTCCTAAACCTTGTGGACAGCCTTCCCAGAAGAGTTGAAGCTGTTATAGCTGCAAAGGGTGGACCGAAGTCATATTGAACCCTATGGATTAGGAATGGGATGTCACTTAAGTTCATATGCGAGTCAAGGCAGGTGAGCGAATACTTTTGGCAATATAGTGTACGTGAGGCTGTCTGTCAGAGTGGCTGAGGTTGGGCTTGTCATGCAACAAGATCCCCAACACACCTGCATATCACATGAATGGCTAAAGAAGAAAGAAAAATCAAGGTTTTGGAGTGTCCAAGTCAAAGTCCAGACCTTGACCCTGTCAGGCTTTGTCAGGATCTAAAGACAGCTTCGAATAAACAATGATCTGAAGCAATGATGTAGAGAGGAGTGGGCCAAATGTTCTCAAAAACAATGTGAGAGAATAACAAACACCTGCAGAAATGTTTATGTCAAGTTATTGCTTCTACATGTTAATGAATCTGTTGTGTTTTGACTCGTAGCAGGCAGATCTTTAGACTTTAGATTGATCCTTTTTGCAGATATGTTCATTAACCCGTCTCCTTATTTATTTAGTATGGTCCCTTCATTGCAAAAGCCTTGGCAAGTAAAGCAAGTAAAACATTTCTTATACTGTTTCTTTGTGGTTTCTTTTCTTAAAACCAGTTCAGTCAAAACTAGATTTGTCATCATTTGCCAGAGTTCTGTCTGATTTCCCAGAACGTCATATATATATATATATATATATATATATCTCCAAGGAGACAGTTGTTTGTAGGGTCTTGTGGCTGTCGTCAGCATCACACAGCAGACTGAGAGGCTCTGAGCCACAAACAGAATTCATGTCTAGTCAGCATTATTACTAAAAAATCATTTAATCTGTTTTACCAGGACATCCTGTGTGGTGTTCTGGTCAAATTGACCCAGATTTATATTTTTACTTAATTGTTTTTTGTTGCAGATGCATTTTTGAGAGCTGTATTTCATAGCTAATCTTTAGTTTATTGTGTTTCATCACTTGTATCCGTTCACAATAATAGTTAAAAATAATAACTATTAATAGAAACACTGTTCCGTGTCAATTTTTTCTAGATTTATGGCAACGAGATCTGTATTATGGTAGATTTTAAAGTTAGTTAAAGTTAAAATTTGTTAAAGTTGTTGATCGGAGGATCAGGGTTCAAGCCCCAGCACCACCAAGCTCCACTGTTGGGCAACTGAGCAAGGCACTTAACCCTCTCTGCTCCAGGGGTGCTGTATCATATCTGCCCCTGCGCTCTGACCCTGACTTCCTCAGCTGGGATATGCGAAGAAACAAATTCATGCCCTCAGTTCTTTCACTGTTAAATCTTAAACATTAACCACAATGTTATTTATATTGTTTGGGATAGAGATGTGTCTAAAGGACTTTTTATTTCTGTAGTGCTTTTAACAAAACCCAATAATCTCCCAAGTCAAGCTGACCAGAACGGTACCGAAGGGTCCAAAAAGTGAACACAACACAAGGGTTAATATTTCTTTTTGAAGGACGATAAAGTGTAATCTTAGAAAGCATGTCTATGTCCATGTTGCACTAGTGGAGAATAACAGCTGGCTCACTTTCAGTAAATGAATTAATAATTTGCCCTGTCGTGGGTGTACTCTTTTATATTTGCTAATTCCTCATCTCAGTAAGATTCAGGTATTTTTTTACTGCTATCATAGAGTTCATTTTGTTATTCCATGTGAGTAATTGTGTGGTGTAATGACCCATCAGTGTCCGATTCACATTTAGAACTCATAACAAGACTGTTAAGGAGAAAATGATTTATTCATGATGTAGATAGTTAGTTGTTTATAGGAAGGAACCATTTTGAATTTAGAGCAGGTTTTCGGGTGACATAAAGCATTATGTCCACACAGTTAGAATCTAGGAAATGCGACATGCCATGTTTAAAATCAGTAGAGAATATTATTCCGGCATTATTGTGCTTGTCCTAAAATGGTGTCATGGTTTTAAAAAGATATTCACTATGTCAGCAGATTTCGACCGACCGTGTATCTGCTGTTCCATTGTTCCACCCTATTCAGTGCAGATGTTTTCATTACTGATAACAAAAATAGCAATTAAAAAAAAAACACCCCAATGCTTAAGAAATCATCTTTAACCAGAACATTTACAATTGTTCCCGCACGTCAACGTCCCAATCTTTGTACTAATAAAAAATAAAAAATAGAGTCATATATTTAACTGCTTCCTGTTTCATCTGTCAAGCTGCTGGTGGGTTGCTATGATTCATGTTGAGTACAATCACAGACAAACCAGATTTAAACTGGATTTAATAAGTCCTACAATTCTAATAAGAACTTCAATATATCACTGTTTGGGCTACACCAGGAAATTCGATTAAATTACACACTTCAAGCAGCAAAATGTGGAAAATACTGTATATCATGAGCTTATTATTATAAGGTTCAACTGTATATTCACCCAGATAGAATGTAATGCTGAGGGTGTAGAAAATAGTGAGATTTGTGTGGCAGCCTGGGAAAGCCAACACACAACTACAGTTCTGGATAATATATAAAATATATATATACACCGATCAAGCATAACATTATGAGCAGTGACGGGTGACGTGAATAAGACTGATGCTCTCCTCATCATGGCACCTGTTAGTGGGTGGGATATATTAGGCAACAAGTGAACATTTTGTCCTCAAAGTCGATGTGTTAGAAGCAGGAAAAATGGGCAAGCGTAAGGATTTGAGCGAGTTTGACGAAGGGCCAAATTGTGATGGCTAGACCACTGGATCAGAGCATTTCCAAAACTGCAGCTCTTGTGGGGTGTTCCCGGTCTGCAGTGGTCAGTATCTATCAAAAGTGGTCCAAGGAAGGAACAGTGGTGAACCGGCGACAGGGTCATGGATGGCCAAGGATTATTGGTGCACGTGGGGAGTGAAGGCTGGCCCGTGTGATCCGATCCAACAGACGAGCTCAAATTGCTGAAGAAGTTAATGCTGGTTCTGATAGAAAGGGGTCAGAATACACAGTGCATCACAGTTTGTTGCATATGGGGCTGCATAGCTGCAGACCAGTCAGGGTGCCCATGCTGAAAGAAGGTGGCCTGGTGTGATGAATCACGTTTTCTTTAACGTCGTGTGCGTCACTTACCTGGGGAACACATGGCACCAGGATGCACTAGGGGAAGAAGGGGAGCCGGTTGAGGCAGTGTCATTATTTGGGCAATGTTCTGCTGGGTCCTGTCATCCATGTGGATGTTACTTTAACACCTACCTAAGCATTGTTGCAGACCATGTACACCCTTTCATGGAAATGGTATTCCCTGATGGCTGTGGCCTCTTTCAGCAGGATAACGCACCCTGCCACAAAGCAGAAATGGTTTGACGAACACAACAACGAGTTTGAGGTGTTGACCTGGCCTCCAAATCCTCCAGATCTCAGTCCAATCGAGCGTCTGTGGGATGTGCTGAACAAACAAGTCCGATCCATGGAGGTCCCACCTCGCAACTTACAGGACTGCTGCTAACATCTTGGTGCCAGATACCACAGCATACCTTCAGGGATCTAGTGGAGTCTGTGGGGGCTGTTTTGGCAGCAAAAGGGAGACCAACACAATATTAGGCAGGTGGTCATAATGTTAAGCCTGATTGATGTATATAAATATCTCTCTCTCGTTATATATATAGCAGGTTTTGACTGAAACAAGGTTTTTCTGTCGTTTATTTTGATGTGGAATTTTTTAATTAAGTTTCTAAACTTTCCAAGGCTCTCTGCAAACATTTCTCTGGGTAGCAAGACGGTTAAGAACTGCAGCTGCAAAGATGTTTTGTAGACTGTAAATATAGCCAAGTCAAGTATAAAGACAGATGTAGTTTTCAGGGTCACGCTGCAACAACAAAAAAAATTATATCCCAGCAAGTGATAATATCTTCTAGTGTAGTGAAATGCATCTTATATTTCTTCTTATAATACGTATTTTCCTAATATATCTAATTATATTCTCACTCCACTGAAGGACCCTGCAATTAACATGTAATAAGTAAACAACTGAAAGCAAAGTAATAAATATGTATAAATAAGTTTAAATATCTTAAATCTAGAGACAATTATCTTGTATTTCTTATTATAGACTCACAATAAACCAAATATAATATTTTAAAGCCTATTACTACTACTACTACTACTACTACTAGGCATATTTGACTTAAATTTTTTACATATTTCACTTTTATTGTACATATTTTAATGCTTTACACTTTCTTATTCTACTGGCAGATAATTTTTGTTTCATTCTAGAAATTAATGTTTCAAATTGGCAAAATAATCTTCCAATAGAACACATAAATAAATAAATAAATAAATAAATAAATAAATAAATAAATAAATAGATAGATAGATAGATAGATAGATAGATAGATAGATAGATAGATAGATAAAATAATAATAAATAAATAAGTAAATATATAAATAAATAAGAATATACAATAAAAGTTAAATAATAAATGAAATTGAAATATGTAAACTAAAATATGCTTAGCAATAGTAGATAAATTTGACTAGCTTCAAGACAATTTTATCTACTTTGATCTAATTAAATAATTTGATTTAAATATTAGACTTGTGAATATTTTGTGTAGTGCATATTTATTATTTTTGCTTTTAGTTATTAAGTTGCAATAGTGCATTTTCACAACCGTGTCTGGAATGGAACTGCATGACAATTGCACAATTTTCTATTTGTATATATATGTTATTATTATTATATATTTATTCTCCTGTTTCACGTTTGGCTTTAATCAGACAGTGTGATGTATTTTACGTGTGGCTGAATTACATGAAGAGAAACAGCTTTCAGTTTATGAAAAACTGTAGCTTTCGGAACTATTTTTTCATTTATCTGTATAGTAGAGAATTTCACAATTTCACAGTGTGGGGTTTTTCCAGGCTACCACACATGTGCATGTTATCACCATGTCATCAGCCGTTTATGAATGTGATTTACTGGCATGCCATGACCACTTAGTGTTACTTTATTTGGTCATTTTCAGATTTTCAGTCTTCTTCTTCATTTCTGCACTGGTGTCCCGAATGTCATGGCTGTCTGGGTTTAAGGTTTCACTTCCGTGACAAAAAAGGGAGTCCATGATTTCACAAGTGCACGTGTTGGAACAACACCTGTATGTCCACAGCACAACATCATATTTTTGATAACAGCATGAGCTTGATGATGTCTTGTTGTTCTGCGGCTATCTTGGGTTATTGTCAGTTCATGAAAAATTAAACCCTGCCCTAAAGCTAAACTGCCTAGTTAGTGCAGCCTCCAAACGCAGAATTTGATGCACAGCACTGAATATCGGGACTGACTGCAAGAAACTGGAGGACATGCCTAAAAGCCATCCACTTCAGATCTGGTTCAAATGGCAGGCAAGCCAACTGCACAAGATTTCAACAGCTTGAATTCTGATCTCAGATCAGTTATCAGCTTCCAAACTGCCCATACTGATTTGGATCCTCTGTGTCCTGCTGGGTTCGGGCCTTAAGCTCCATCTGCTTAGCCATTGAACCCAGCAGGACACTGTAGCCTGGGGCTGCTGAGGGTGGACATTGCTTTGGTATCTATCTTTAGTATATCTTGAGTTTTTTTTTTTGCAGGGATGACAGAAAGCTGACTGACATTTCCACATAAATATAACTGGACTCTGACAGGTTATTGAGCAATATTGAGCTTTCCATCTTTCTCTCTCTCTCTCTCTCTCTCTCTCTCTCTCTCTCTCTCTCCACACTCTTGTTTCAAAAGAGGCTGTCCTAAATTGGATAACAACGCAGAAACACACACACACACACACATACACACTTAGTCGCATTGCTCTTAGCCCCTCACTTCCTCTTATTGTAAGCAGCAGGAAGAAGATAGGCAAAGAGACGGTTTCCGCTTAGAAGGCACAGTAGAAAAACTGAGATCAGATGGCAGTACTACAGCAGTAAGGTTTTTAATGTATCATGGAGCTGATATTGAGCTATAACTGAAAAGACACGAGGTAATTACAATAAAACAAAATTAGCAGCGAAACCTTGTTACAGACACATCTTTCTGTTCCAACAAAATCTCCACAGATTGTTTTCGATTAGTTATGTTTATGCAAGCTTTTGAAAATGTCTCCTGTGTTCAGATTCACTCCAACCCATGTAACAGTCCTCTCTGTCCTTTTATCTATAACTCTTGCATTCATTTATTTATTTAATTAATTAATTATTGTGTCATTAGTCATTTGCCCTAAACTTGTCAGTACACTGAACATTTAGTTATCCATCTATTTTCTATACCACTCATCCTACATAGCTGGAATCTTTGCCAAGGGAACTTGTGGCACAAGGCTGGGGACACCCTGGACAGGTCTGACCCATCATACACGCACTCACACTGACAATTTGGAGATGTCAATCAGCCTACAAAGCATGTCTTCAGAAAAACAGAGTGCCCAGAGGAAACCCCTGAAGCACTGCTTACTCCTCCCAGAGATTTGAGGCAAACTTACCAAACCACTGTGTTCTTTGTTATTTGGAAGATGACCATTTTCAGATCATCTTAGATAAACATTCAAGCAGAAAAAAGGTATCAACAAAGCCTGTGGTACCATTTAAATCTGCCATGGTCTTCAGTACTAATGTTGTTTCCAAAATAAATGACACAGTAAAGAAACTGTAGCAAAACCGCTTCTGTCATAGTCCTTCAGGCTCTAGTATACCTCTCAAATGAATCAGGAGAGCCCTCTATAAGGTCCACTTCTTCAACTCTCAAGACCACTGGTGTCCATCAGTCCATCCTATTGTTACAGAGCCCAACAGTCTACTTACATTTCACCTCTCAGGATCAGTCACACCTCTGCAAATATTCCCATCATTCCTAACTTCAGCACTGAAGTCTGTCATTAGTATTGTGGAGTTTGTAAGAGATCCTTGTCGTCAATCTCTGAGAAGGCTGAACTGCTATTTGGTGCATATACACAAGCAACAGTCAGAGATTTCCTTCCTGAGACTAGAAATCTCGTTACAGCATCCATCCTGTTCACTAGGAAACACGAACCCCAAGTGCAAGGCCCTGAGTCGGGACTTGTGAGTTTCCCCACACCTGCCTGATGCCTGGCTACTTTGGGAATTCTGCAGCAGTCGAGAAGACACCATTAATCAAGAAGTTGGGTACCAGAGTTGCTGAATACAAGGCCAACTAAATCTAGCTCATTCCTTTCTATCTCACACCCTAATTTCTTCAATGATTTTCCCTCTTCTTTTTAAATTTTCTATTCTCCCATAGACAGCTCTCTGGTCTTCCATCATTTTTCACAACCGATGCATATTCTTCACAGGAGTCGAAAACAAGGAGGAGATGTTTTGAGCAATTCATTGTTTAAAGAATCAACACAACTACCTAAGAACTGGGGCGTGGTCTGATGCGACATGGGCTATATTCTATGATGTTTAAAACATCAGTATAGAAATACAAGGATTTTAGTCTACAGCAAATAAATACATAAAGATACACACACGTACTAGTATACTTGTTAGCAATAGGGTTTGGTTCTCCTCTTAGCTTAGATTTTCCCTTTGAACAGTAACAGGGTGTATTTGTGTGTAAAGGATCACCGGGTCTCATAAAACTCATCTGCAGCATATTCTGAATACCTTCGCAATGCGAGGAAACTATGTGTACAATGTGTGTCATGCAGATACCAAGCTATCAGTGGTGGATTCCTGGTAAATGTAAAGCTCCTAATGACTTGATGAATATTCATGATGAGTAAAATATAGAAGTTCTTTTAATAAAACCCTCTCAGCTTAGAACAAATGATAACAATTCATAAAAATAGCATGATTAATATTCTCCGACTGCTTCTGAGAGCATTAGCATTGCACAAACAAATTACTCCGCTCACCAACATGCTCATCAGCATGCACGCGCACACACAAACACACACACACACACACACCATGCTGACTATCACGTCCACAGTAGCTGCACACTGACACAAGCGTGTGTGCTGCACACCAAACCAGTCGATGAATCATTAACCATCTGCTGTTCAGACAGAGAGAAGGGCAGCGAGGGAGAGAGAGAGAGAGAGAGAGAGAGATAGAGAGAGAGAGAGAGAAGGAGAGTGAAAGAGATCATCAAGACCACAGAACAAAGTCTGCTTTTTATGGCGTCTCTCAGGCCAGCAACAATGACTCTGTTTAGCTTGCAGAATTGCCTGAGAGAAAGAGATACAGTGCGGAGGCAGCAAAAGAAGCAGACTGGAAGAGGAAGACAGAGAGAAGCTCTGTGTTTAGTGAGGAGTAACCAGTTAAGATTTGCTCTCTGAGGGTAATTGTAGCAGCTGTAGGGCAGATTGCAGGGAGCCATAGAGAGCGATCAGCTGGAGCAGCTGCTGAAACACCGACAAACAGAAAGAAAAAACACAATATAATAGACAGAGCGGGTTAAATCAGGTTAAAGTTAATCATACAGTGCTTTTTTCTTCAGATCCTCCCAATGCAGGGATTTAAGAACCTATAAATTGGTAATAATAATAATAATAATAATAATAATAATAATAATAATAATAATAATAATAATAATAATAAATATATAATAATTTAGTTTTATTTAAATTAATTTAATTTACTTTATTTATTTATTTATTTTAATGTATAGGGCACCCTGAAATGATTATTTAATTTTCTATCATTGATTTCCCAGATCTTTCACACAGGGACCTGTATCACAAATGCTGCACATAACCTAAGACTAGCAATAAACAAATAAATAAATAAAGAAAGAAAGAAAAGCACATAGTCATAAGCACTTTTGGTGAAGCTTTCTGTTAGAAGACATTTACGTAACATTTATGGAAGAAGTCTAGTAGTGTTTCTGACACCAGACAGTAGTAAGGACAGATGGGTTTGTGCTTCCAGTTTCTCACGACAAGCTTCTTCAAGAAAGAATACAGGAAAGGCTGGTGAGGGAATACAGGCTGGTGAGGGAGTGACTGTTTCTAGCTGCTATAACATACGTGATAACGTACAGGAAGTAACTTATCTTGCAGATGTTCCATAACATGGATGTAACTATAAGCAGTTAAATTCCAGAAAGGGTTGTTTGTTAAGGATGAAGCATTATGTAGTTAATAAATTAGCTATAAGTAGATAATGATCCCAAGTTAAAAGTTATTAATATGATGAAGTAATAAACTAATTACTAATTAGTTCATTCATAAATAGAAGAAATACAAATACAAATTATGTACACACGGCGGTTTTGGACCATAAGCATGTAGTTGCATTTAAAATAACACTGTGGGAATTTGGTGTTTAGCATGTTTTAACAAAAGATCGTCATATCCTATCATTAACTGCCCAGTGAAATTGCCCTTATTAAACCCCAAGCATCACCTCCTGAGAGGAAGGCCTGCCAGAGGTGGCAGAATTGCAAGAGGTGATGCAACATACATGTAATTATACTATCAGTGACAGATTCTATATAATCAAAAGCAACCATGTGTGTGTGTGTGTGTGTAGGAGTAGTTGCATATCTGCAAGCTGTCACACTTTGACTTTAAGAAGAGGCCCTGCTGTCTCCAAATCCCAACACATACCGGCTAAAAAGCTCTATTGTGAGCGGAGGCTAGTATGCAAGAGACAAAGCATCATTGTCATTCACACAAACATGCGCACAGACTCACACATGCAAACATACGGCTCCCAGTCGCAAGATGTGGTCCACTGTCAGAGGGGCAAAAGGACCACAGGACAAAAGGAGGTACTGAGAGTTTCCTCCGAGTCAAAAAGTGAATGAAAAGGGGGGGGGGGGGGCTGGGGCACATATATCGTCATGGACATAGAGAAGCTTTCTGCCTCGGTTTTCTCTGTCTATAGTCTTCACACTCTTATAAGGGCTCTCTATGCTCATCCGTATGGTCTTTCATAATCGGACCGCAGCTCTGATGATTCATTGGTCAGTAGTTAGAGGTTACAGTCGATGATTCTGGTGAATTCTATTAACTTTGAAAAGAATCCGATTAAAAGTTCATTCACGTACTGTACAGTACTGGCACGTCCATGCCCTTCACAGCATTGCCAAAGCAACCACAAAGACAAATCATAACCCGTATACAAAACACAAACTATGTGCATCAAATAAACACTAGGACACTAGTGCAACAAATATCATTTCTCTGTCTCTGCAAAGGACAAGAAAACTGCACAAAGGTGGTGTTGTGGTATTTGGGTGATTACACAATAAGAAAAGATCCGAACAATAACCCCAAGCGCAAATCTCACTTTACTGAGCTGTCATGCAAACACATAAGCCTTGTTACAAACTGTGTGAAATGTTAATCTTTTCCGCGTCTCTAATGAAATGATTTCGACAAAATTCAACAAAAATACTTTTTTAACATCGCAACATCACATCATCATTGATTTGCGCTATGAAGTGTTCAACGTTGTGTCTGTTTGCTGTGAACACATGCGTGCGTACTCGTGGTGTGAAATGAAATTTGCTGATGTTGAACATGACACTCACTGTGCGCTTTATTAGGAACACCTGTACACTCATGCCTGTGGCTGCAGCTCAATGCCAAAAAATTCCGCAGATCCAAGTCAAAAGCTTCAGGTAATGTTCACATCAGAATAAAGAAAAAGTCTGATCTTTGTGGAGTTTAACCATGGCATGGTTGTTGGTGGCTGGTTTGAGTTGTTCCGAAACTGCTGATTTTCTGGAATTTTCACACAACAGTCTTTAGAATGACCTGTCCAGGGTGCCTTTCTCCCAATGTCCAGCAGATCCCTGTGACCCTAATTAGGAATAAAGCGGGTGTAGGCAATGGATGGATGGATAGTCTTTAGAGTTTAAAGTGACAGTTCTGTTGGTGGAATTACTTTGCTGATGACATAAATCTATGGAAAATATATAGGAACTAAGTCATATGAGCAGAAAAGCATCTCACAACACATCAAGGGGAGGAGCTACAACAGCAGCTTTGTTCCTGGTCTTCAGCTGTCCAGTTTTGGATTGGAGTCTGTGCCCAAGATAACCTCAGATTCCAGTTCTTGGCTGACTGGAACGGAACCTGATGTGAAAATCCCAGGAGATCAGCAATTTCAACCCATCTGGCACTAGCCCAAGTCACAGAGCTCAGCCCTTTTCTTCATTCTGACGTTTGATGAGAACATTAGCTGAACCTCTTGACCTGGATCTGCGTTTGCTTGTTTGTTGCCGCATGATTGTCTGATTATGTGAATGTGCAGGTGTAAAGGTGTTCAGGGAGTGTATACTTGATTGCATAATGCATGTGTTATTATTCATTTTCCCAATTAAATCTTTATAAACTGTCATAATAATGGTGTAGTATAATCTGAATGAATTGCGTATGTACCGTATGTGGTGTTTTATAACCAGTGCACATTCTATAAGTCGCCGAGATAACCTCCAGATTCCCTTGTGACTGGTTAGCAAAGAGTAGCATGACTTTCAGCCTTGTAAACAACATGCATAATGTAGCTTCATCCACAACACCTTACATAATGTATTGATAGCTTTGTGTTTCCACAAGGAAGTATTTGTGCATCTTTATGGGTCACTGCTATAGCAAGGATGCTCAGTATGCCAAAAAAGAAAGTTTTGTTAACTTAGCCACAGAAAATAATATTTTTTCCAAAAAAAAAAAAACAGGCTGATTCATAGTTAAAACAATTCTCTGCCAAGACATTATGTATGTCAAGTTCATTAATCAATAGATAATAAACATGTCGCTATGCTAACATCAGGTGATTCTTGTGTTTGGACTTGTTCCAGTTTTTGGCATGACACTACATATTTTCCCCCCATGTTGGCACAAATACTTTATAAGAAAGTGCATGCCCACAAACACACCTGAGGTGGATTTTATTACCCTACATGCTCCAGATATGAGATGTAGTTTGGCCTGTTATAAATCAGCCAAGTGCTTGGTTAGAAGAATCAGGGCCAGAAAAGTGTGTTTATGAGGGTAAGGGGCAGGATTAGAGCTATTTAAAGCTCTGCACGTCTGTCTCCACATGCACACACACACACACACACATAAGCATGTACACACAATATCCCAGGATGCAATCGGGAGACCAGTCTTGGCTTCTGGGCTCAATCCACTTATGTAATGTGTTCTAACACAGGAAAAGAGGGCCATGTGAGCCTTAGGCTATTCTCTGGCCTACTCTTCTCCTTGACTAGTTTGTGCGCATGTCTGTGTGTGTGTGTGTGGGTGTGTGTGTGTGTGTGTGTGTGTGTATTACAGAAGTTGTTGCACTACTTTAAGAAAGTTTTGCCCAGAAAAAAGAAAAAAAAAATCAGAAAAGATGCCTCCATCCCCAACACAGAGTGCTAAAGGCACAGTGTGTGTGGGAGAAGGTTTTGGAGAATCGTTTGGAGCTGATTGATTAAAGTTCCCATTGGCAGACATCCTCTCACTTACTGCTGCCTCCCAGTGAGCTAATGATGGAGAATACAGGGACACAAACACACACACACACACACACACATCTAAGCTCTACAAAAATCCACAAGCACTAAACAGTTATAGTCTCTTGGGACAATGTTTAACAACTTTGTTAACCCACTATAGCTGAATTATTCCACATCGAGGAGAAGGATGTGTGTTTTGTAACAAGGAGCTACAGAGGTTCCCTGTGTTTAATAGATGTTCCAATCTAAGGCACTGGGTTTCTGGAGGAGTTGTATTTACACATAATATTACATCCTGGTCCGGTATTATATGGTGATGAAAGTGCTAGCCAATTCTCTCCCGCTGTGGAAGTTTAACACTGTTATAACTGGTGCCTCCTGGGTAGTGTGGACATTTTCAGTGCCTCTATTTGTATAGAAATGGCTAACAAAACCGTCTACGAATAAATTATTTATTTCAGAATGAGCATAATTCTTTAATCGGGGTGATGTATTTCTTGTAGCTTTATTTATTTCCTGGATTGCACTAGAGTAATTGTTTTAGTTTTTTCTTCATTAAATCCTTGAATTTCTGCATTTATTATTTTATTTGTTGGTGTACAACAAATACATGAGATTTTCAAGCAGAAACATCTGCAGCTAATTACATAGAAACAAGATAACATGGTGTCCTGTGTTGTTTGCTATTTGGTCTGGTGCTTGAGCTTGGGTAGTCCACTAAAAAGCTTCTGGTTACACATGACTATATACAGTTATATATTAAAGAAATGATTACAATGCACTATCCGGTGTCACCCAGATGAGGATGGGTTCCCTTTTGAGTCTGGTTCCTTTCAGTGTTTCTTCCTCATATTGTCTCAGGGAGGTTTTTCCCCCCACCACTGTTGCCTCTGGCTTGCTCATTAGAGATGAATATAAATGTTATCATTTTTATTCAGATTTTTTATATTTCTGTAAAGCACTTTTAACAATACCCATTTTTAAAAGTGCTTTGCAAATAAAATTGAATTGAATCCCTATAATAAGTCCATATATACCATAGACCTGGGTTTGAATATGAACACAATCCTTCTATGAAAATAAGTTGAAAATACCACCGCAAGATACTTTCCAGCCTTCTATTATTGACTACCTTGTTAATTATGAATTACAATTATCAAAGTTGGTGAGTTCAAAAGCTGCATCACTGTTTACGCAGATGTTTACGTTGATTTAATTACAATGATCTGCATGCACTTGAGGTCCTTGAGTTTAGTCTTGGCGTGTCCAAGGATTTCAAAATTGCGTCTAGACCTCTAGTATTTGCCTTTAAGAACAAAAGAATTGGGGGATAGAAAATGAGGACAGATTAAGAATACTATTTTATGTAGTGAGTTTGAAATTGAGAAATCAGTAAAATAATACAAATATGTGCCTATAGTGTAAATGATAAGCTAATCAAAGTTTGTGTATTAAATATTGCTGTGGAATATATTGGCCGCAATTTCAGGGTGACATCATGCGTAATGCTAGACTTTAATACTAATCCTTACTGTAGACAGTAGCGTGCGAGAAAACCAGACTTAAGTTCAGGGTCCTACGTCTGCTGACGTCTAAATACCAACCGTGTGCAATTTTGGTTTTAACGTCTCACTGTGCACACGTAAACTCAGGATATGTCACTGTTAAGCTATGCATGAAGTGTGTAACCACAACCTTAAATACATGGCTGTAAATAATAAGCAATGGGGAAACTGTAACAATTATTAAAAACCAAACACTTCATTCTTAACTTATTGCACTTGGGTCAAAATTAAGAATAATATTCATTAAACAAGCCCTGAAAGCTTTAAATATGCAAACATTAAAATGGATCATTTTGACCTGTACTGTGCAAAAAAAAAAAAAAGGAACTGGGATTCCCAGCGCTGGCTAGAAAATAAGCCTTTGTGAAGCAAGGGCATATTTCTATGTTCTTTTAAAAGCAGCCAAAAAGATATGTCTTGCTTTGTGCAGGTTTTTGGTTTTTCTTTTTTTTTTTTTCCTGAGAGGTCATGACGATGTCTGGCTTTGTTTGGGTGGTGCCACAACAAGCTGGCACGTCTGTCACCAGTCACAACGGAACCTCCTGTCTCCAGCAGCTGTTCTGCTCCCTATGAAAAGAGCCCCAATGCACAGAAAACTGGCGTCACAAAATGGCCTCCTTTGTTTGTTCGAAAATTGAGGAAAAAGCCAAGAACGCTCTAAAGAAGAAAGGGTTACAAGAAAATCACTTGAAAACAGACTAAAAGGATTGGCTCTCAGTACAGTGTCACCATCTCAATGTACTCAAAGCTTTACCTGCGTAATGCCTAAGAGCAGTTCAGGGATTTCAGTGTAATTGAGTCTGACTCTCTAGGTACTTAGTGTAATTTTATTATATATAATATTATCTAGTACTTCTGAGTGTGGGTCAAACCTTCTTCTCTAAGAGTATAAAAAGGTAGGGTGCTTTAGCTATGGGTATGATTCTTGCATTGGGTGTGAGAGGTCCCGGGTCCAAATCCTGGACAAGCCCCTGCTAGTATACTGGACAGTATCTCTTCCCATCATATGGAAGACCGGGGTTTGATTACCTGACTGGCGGGGCTTCTTAGAGCAGTAGTGGCTCAACCAGTTAAGGCTCTGAGCTGGTGATTGAAAGGTTGAGGGTTTCAATCACAGCACTGACAAGTTGGACCCTTAAGCAAGGCCCTTAATCCTTTCTCCTTCAGGGGTGTTAATTCATGGCTGCCCCCAACATCCTAAGCTGGGATATGCAAACAAAAGTCTTTTACTGTGCTGTTTTGTGTGTATGTAACAAATAATGGCTTCTTCTTAAAAATATAACCTTATAAATATATCTTTCACATGTCTCTCTTTCTTCTTTAATATTTCTTTCAATATCTTTCTTGACAAAAATGCTCCAAGTACACAATGATGGAACAATCATCAGAACTCAAAAAGACATTTTTGAAAGGCCACTATATAACATTTTTGGTTAGCAATTGGTTGTAAATATATCACTGGTGTGGAAGCCTGAATGCCAGTGGCTGTAGGAATATATTATTATGGGTAACAGCAGCCATTCCTGCATATTGCAGTTCCCTGATTTGGTATCTGATGCTTTAGATATCTCAAATATGATCTCAGATATCATAGTTATCTCAATGTGGCCTCTTCTGGGAGAAAATATTTTTCACACCGAAGCACCCTCAACAACCTTTCAGTGTGTATATACTGTATCTGTCTAGATATGGTTTTGTTTACAAATTGACTTGGGTTGACATTTATGTCTATTATTTGTTATTCTAGACACTTTATGCAAGCTTTCTTTGGGTTGTACATTTGTGTCATTCCTATAACCTTACAATCACTTTCGTAAAAGATTCTTTGTTCTAACTTACTAAAGAATTTTAACTTTAGTACAACACTCTGTTTCAAATTTCTACATAGAACTTTTAAGTCTTCCAAAAGGGATGTAGTCATATTCCTAACCCTAAACCCTAACCGTAAGACAGAACACTATTTATGTATGTACCTTTAGTTGCCGGAACCCTAGAAAGCCACCAGGTGAGGTGAGAATCATCTAAATATCTTCTTCCAGTAGTCAGAGAGTGATTTAGCCATTTCTCCAACTAAACCTCTTGTAGAGCTTTAGCAATTGGCAAAGAAATCTGGGGTTTCACTGGTATGGAGATGACCACCACAGTCACAACACTGGACTGCTGGATTGATTTTAACCTTGCAGAACCTAGAGAAGGTCACATCCAGGTAGCAGTAGAACAAGCTTCCTGGAGTGTCATGACTCTACAGTATGCAATGCCTATGATAAGGAGATGCCTCCTTCTCAGGGGCAGGTATACAGTCAACCAATAGACCATAGTGATGATCTCCACCTCCCAGTGAACCAGACTCTGTTAAGACAAGGATCTTAAGGAATTCCAGCATAATACAGAGATCCTACACCATCCTACATGAGGGACATAGAAACACTTTTAATCTAAATGCACCAGATCTCAGCTTCTATCTAAGGGCATGCCTGTGTACTAGGTACTCGTGTGTTTGGGAGTGTTTTGTGGACTGTTAAGTTACAATACATTGTCCATACTTTGTCCCAAAAAGCCAAACCCACAGGCATGGGTGACCAGATGCCAAATGTTTCCTTTTAATCTGCAAAGAAGACCTTCTCAAGGTACAAGAGTGTCTCAGAGCATCCCAAAACCAAGCATGAGGAATAGTATGAAGCTAGTCCTATCTTGGAGCCGCATGTTGCTGAACACTGTGTAATGGAGCAAGATATGGACAGGCATAGATATCAGGGGCCAATGCACCCTGTCCTCTAGGGTGGTCCAGCTCCATTAAGAGGCACCACTATTTGCAATGACTTGATTTGGCTTTGGTGAAAAGCTCCACCTGTGCCTTACCAAACGTCTGGGCATGAATATTGGCAACAGTCATGTTGTGTTGGTATCAGCATTGCGGTACAGACAGTGGAGCCATCCAAACCCAAAAAAACAGAACGGTAAGTGGTGAGACTGGAGGAATAACAGGTATTGCCAAAGAGCATATATGTTATAACTCTATTACAGAGATCCATGTGGTGTAAATTTGGCCAGACGCATGTATAAGATGAGAAAAAGAAGAGAAAGATGGTTGCATGACAGTGGTAATTATTACAAATGTCGCTTTATATATCAGCACTTGGAAGGTGGACAAGAAGGTAGCGATAGCTTATACCAACCAATCAGGATGCATTGTGGTTCTGTCTGATCTCACACTTCTTTCTGATCTGGTGGATTTCCTGTTGCACTTTTGAACAGCCCAGCTCTTCCACCTCACTTCTAAAACATAGTGTGCACTATATGATTTCAGCCCCTATTTGCACAGTCAGTGATTAGATTTGGTGCTTGGCGACTATACCCACCAGTTTGGCAACTACTTGCTGCGAGCTCCCATGATGACCGCCCGTGATGTGCTTTTCTCAGACTGTGAGTGATCACAAAGGAACCGATATATTCAGGCATGTTTGATTTTCTTGGCAATGAATAAGGTAGTGTGAATTCCCCTGGGACTAGCTGCAAGTACAGTGAGGAGAAACAGCCAATGAGAGCCCAAGAGAGAAAATAAATAACTCTCACATGAATCTGCGCCACAGATCCCCGAACTCAGTAAATCATCCATCTTTTTCCATGGGACTTTGTGAGCACAGTAATAAAGAATTGGCATGTCATATGCAAATGTTTTTAGGAACAACATAATAATAATAATAATAATAATAATAATAATAATAATAATAATAATAATAATAATAATAATAATAATAATAATTAAAAAAATTTCACTAGCTGTGTCTCCACAGCCAATCAATATTTAATCTACAATATTTCTTTCTTCTTCTTGTTTCTATACAAAATAGTGTCAAAGTCACATGACAGTGATCAACAGTCAAGTCATGGAGTGTGAAAGAGTTTGTGATATTTTTAGTGCACACTCCTAAGTGCTAAGTGACTTTGGTCGGAAATGAGGATATCTTAGATATTTCAGGTACGACCTCAGACATCATTGGTTATGAGTACCAGAGTGCTGATATAGAATGATTGGGGAGGGGAAAAAAGGATAGTTAAGTTCTGAGGTTTGAACGAAGGAGACGAGCAAATCGGGCTTTTGCAAGTCTTGACACGTCCCAGGTGTCAAGTTGTGCAATGACTTTTTGGTCTTTGAAGACTTTGGTTACGGAGATCTAAAGAAACATGAAAAATGATGGTCTGGGACTCAATTCTATGTGAAAATGAGTCTCTCTCTTTCTCTGTCTCTCTTACATGTGTGTGTGTGCACGAGTACGTGTGCGTGCATTAATTTATAAAGACTTGTATCATTCTCTCACAGTAACCTTCTTTTTAAACTACTATTTCACGCGTAGTCTGGTTTATCGCATTGAACCCTTACTATTGCGCTGATAAATATAAGTGATCTCGGGTTTGGCAGCTAGTTAGCTGGTTGTTTTAAGAGGAATTGCAATTACGAGTGTAGTTTAAGTCGGACCAAGAAACATGGAGAATCAGTAGGAAAACCCAAACAAACAGGGAGAACATGCAGAACTGCTCACACACAGTAACCAGAGATCAGGGATCAGTGTAGTATTCAGATAAATAGTGTTGTATTTCACACAGTTAAGTTGGAACGAGATGTTCACCTGAGACATCAAGTTAAATCTGAGGTACTGCTTATTTCAGTAAGTGAATTTTATGTGAAAAATGATGAACTAAGCATAACAAGTGAATGCTGGGTCAGCTTATCCTTTAAACTGTGGGAAGACTTTCTTGTATGAAAAGTGCGTCAAATGAACAAAATTCATTGAGGTTATTTTATTAATTCTCCAAATCTAAATATTTACATTAAAAAAAAGGCTACGTCTGGGATCTTCATATTAATGTAACTGCATAATCCTTCATAAGTCTTTCACCACCGCTGTCCTATTGGCTGACACCGAAGGAAGGTGGAAGCCATGTTGTTAGACTGTAAGACGTGATTCATGTATTAATGTATTACCCAACTGTATTCATGCAAGAATATTTTGGCAATACACTACGCTCCTAGATGTTTATTTGATGCTTACTATCTCCCCCTTTCTTCTCCTAAATACACCACTGTAGTAGTCTTGAATTATATTTGACTATTTTCACATCTCTTGTTTTTGTGTTACATTATTAGTATTGCAACTAAGAAAAAGAACAGAAAAATCAGATGTCCCTTTAGTCAGAATTTTCTATCCCCCAAATTTTCAAGCTAAAATATTAACGTATTTCCTCTGTCTACATGTGCTGCACTATGACTCCAGCTCATAAAAAGACTTGTACTGTATGTCTGTTTACATGTACACGACTACATCGATTGCATTATTTTTTATTATAAGCTAATTTGAGTTATAAGCTAATTCGCAAAGCTGGATGAATCGTCGGACACAAACTGGAGACGTTTGAGTCAGTGAGGAACAGGAACTGCTCTCCATCATGGACAATTCAGTCTCACCTGCTCTACAGGTCAGCGAAGCTCATTCTCCAGAAGACCTATTCAGATTCGTTGTCACAGAGAACGTTAAAAGAGATCATTTACAAATAACATTATGAATGGTATGAATTATTACATTGTGTGTGACAGGTGATTTCACTCTCACTACAACCAGGAACACTTTTTTCTAGACTCACAACATTCTTCATATTTATTATATACCGCCAGTTTGCAATTGAGTACTATACTGAAATGTAATCCATCCATCCATCATCTATACCCACTTTATTCCTAATCAGGGTCACGGGGATCTGCTGGAGTCTATCCCAGCAGATCTGGCCGAAAGGCAGGGCTACACCCTGGACAGGTCACCAGTCCATCACAGGGTCACACATATAGACAGACAACCACACACTCACTCCTATGGGCAATTTAGAATTACCAATCAACCTAATGTACATGTTTTTGGACTGTGGGAGGAAACCGGAGAACCCGA
>NC_080721.1:5211049-5223549 GCF_019097595.1 Hemibagrus wyckioides | reverse complement strand
CTCTTATATCTCAATGGATAGAGCTCATGGGGCAGACCCAGGACTCTTTGGAGAGAATATCTTGTTCAAGATTGTTCAATCATTTCTATGAAATTTTCTGTAACAGCAAACAGGAAGTCATGCAGAATAAGAGTCTGGACCAATCAACTGATCTGGATGCATTATGAAGTTAAGCATGCCATGATTTTGCCTCTTTTGAGGAGATCAAATTTTCATACAACTTCACTCCCAACCTTTCTTTCACTTCTTTGTCTCAATGCACTGTTTAGAATTTTTATTTATATATATATATATATTTAGTAGAATTTTACTATTCTATTTTGCACTACACTGAGTACAACAAATCAAAGGAAGTCTATTGCTGATGTGATATTTTCTGATTCAATGTAAGCTCTGCTTATTAACCCATAGATACCTAATACTTGGGAAAGTCAGGATGTGCATTGAGCGCTTGGTATATGGTAAGGTTTCGTGTATCTGTCTGCATTTTATGACTCACTCTGCTCTTGCACGGTGACTCTTTCCCTTATTTAATTATGCAGAACATCTGACATTTGAGCCAGCACTCTGCACAGTGAGCTATCTCACTGTCATCTGGACACGCTGGTGGGCCTCTGACCGCCCCTCCCTGGATCCTTCACCATTCTCCCCCACGATATAATTACATTTGTGCTTTCTCTCTTTCTCAATCACTGTCCATTTGCTGAACAGCAAAAGAAAAGCAGGTGCTCATTCTCCCAGAGCTCACTTACCGAGAGAGAATCCTACCGTAGGTTTATGTTGGATCTCTCGGTGGAAAACACAAAGTTCTTTAATAGTAACCCAGCCTGACCTAACTCCATGCCATATAATGCTGACAAAGATCGCTTTTTGGGGAATTTAAAAGTAATTTTACATATATTACAAACTGAGCCATCGAGGCTGCTCAGAACATCGAGAAATGCATTTATTCATTTATCCAATTATGCAATTTAGAGCTCTTATTATGAACTGCTTTATCTTCAATTAAATATTAAGCAGAAGAGGCTAAAGACACTTTTATTAATTGAATCAGGTCAGCTAAATCCAGCACTTCTGCTTTTGGCTCTTTCATAAAGGTGGAACATGAGAAAAAGACACTAAGGATATACGCAACAAGAACATCTTCAGTCAGCTAGGTTCATCCAAGCCAGTAGATGCAAAGAAAGTTTTGCTATAAAGAACAATCCAACCGCACATCCAGAGAGCCTGGAGAAGCCAGCATAGGGAATTGGTAGCTCGACTGCTTCTGTACTAGAACATTAAGCTGTGAGATCACCTTCCAGGACCCAACTGAGCAGTAGTGGTTTGGCATTTAAAATCAGAGACTACTTTTATAAAGAGTACAAGTCCAAGAAGTTCCAAGCTGCCACTGTTGGCCCTCAACCCTCAAACGCTCTGAGGGCTCAGTACAATGGCTGATCCTGTGCTATGATATCAGATGAAAAGAAGCCTTTTAAAAGACATTAAAGCCCATCTTTCTTTTTTGAGAGGTTTTCAGATATTTTAATAGCCACTTAAAACACACACATTTGCCAAATGAATTCAACTTAAAGGTTCTTGTGTCTGAATCTGAATCAGTTTCAGACACAAGAAATCTACTGTAACACCAGATGTAACAACACATTTGTGCTCATATACATACAGACTCTTAACCCTAACCCTAATCCTAAACCTAAACCTAGCTTTCTTATCTTTAGTGGTTCAATGAGCTTCCTCTTGCACTAAATTAAATTACTGTGGGAAAAAAAAAAACCCCATCACTTCATACAACATTTAGTAGCCATTTTCCACTGTTACTTCCTGAGTGAGTGCCCTATCTTGAATCATTCTTTTTGTTTTCCACCTCCCCAAGGGATGGAAATAACCAATCCTAGAACCGATGACTTCAGGGGCACCATTCAATCAAGCAGCTCCTGCTATATTCATGGTCAATATTACAATAAAATGTGTACAGGGTGGGTGGTGTTGGAAAGTTATTGTGGAAATATGAGCAAACTTGTTACAATAAATGAGCGTTCATAGGAGGAAGAAATGTTTAAGCAAGAGCTACACCGATCAGGCAGAATATAATATCTGATAATTGAGCAACTACTCAAAATAAACAGATAAAATCAGGCTATAGTACTGCAAATATTAATTGCGAAATTTATAGGAAAATTGAGTGTATTTAAAAAATAAATTCTATTCACATACATAATGTACAATTTGATGCATACATGCTGCAATACGAAAGGTGTTCATGCAAGAGATGGGAACAGGGAGGACAGAATCGGACATGCGGCTGATTACACATTCTATTCGATGCACAAACTTTTCGACAGTTAGCAGCTGCATGACAATTTCCAGGTGTGTGGGTTTCCTGTAGAATAGCAATGTTTCAAAACGCTGGTTTGGTTTCTTTCACCCATTCTCATGTACTTTTTGTATTAACAGCTTGTAATCCAAACCATTTTCTGATGAAAGATCTATTAAGAACAACTACGTGCTTTAATACTGTTTGGCTTCGTTTGTGCAGATCTGGCAACCCTGATCATAGCGTCATACAATCACATAAGTCAAAAGACAGAGGAAATGACCTGAATAAATGAGCGGAGGAACACAATGAGATGCGCAGTTAACATCTACAGCGTGTAGAAATACTGAAGAAAGCCAAGTGGACCTTGATTTTGGATCAGGGTTGCATTTTAAGCAACTTTGAAGGAAGGTTCATTATCGGAGCATGAGTGACAGGAGCTTCAGCTGGTTGTGTTGGAACCGGAACAGCGATCGACATTTAGATCTATGGTAAAGACATCAGCAGACGGAGTAATTGGAATCGGTGGAAAGTGCACATTCAGTAACAGCGATGTTTGTGCATGAGTAAAGAAAAACAAAAGAACGGTGTTGACTGTGATCAAGATTTTGCTGCAGCTACTCAGAGATGTATGTTATAATAGGGTTATAGTAATAGTGCATTAAAATAAAGACATATTTCAGTGCAAACACCACAGATCCTCCTGTATTTATATACAGAGACGTGGTCAGACATCCTTCGCTATATTCTCGAGTAGGCGACTGCATGTGTGGCACACACCAAGAGAACAGTACAGGCCTGAAGGATTGACTCCTACACTAAGGATGCCTCTGTTATGATGTAGGAGGTATGTTGCTGCCATGGATTGTCCCCTTAGTTACGGTTGCACACTTATATTTTCTTAAGTGATTTCTGTATCTCTTCACTCAGCACAGATATGTGGCTGTGAGCCATAACTAAGCCGAAAGGAGTGAGCAAGCTGCAGTTATTTGTTTTGAGAAACTGACTTGTGTCTAAATGAAAAGGTCTTGTGGCCTTTAACACTGGGCCTCTTGCTCTTACACTGAGCCTGCTGTGTCCACTGAATGAAACATTTCTATCTAGAGCTCTCTTCTAAGGGGGGGGGCATGGTGGCTTAGTGGTTTGCAGGTTTGTCTCGCACCTCCAGGGTTGGGGGTTTGATTCCAACCTCCTGGAGGGGTTTCTCTGGTCCCCAGTACAAAGGCATGCATTGTAGGCTGAAAGGCATCTCTAAAATTGTTTGCGGAGTGTGATTGTGTAACGGTGTGACGGGTTGGCACACTATCCAGAGTGACCCCTTGCATTGTGTCCGGAGTAGCCTGGGATAGACTTCAGGATCCCTGCAACTCTGTGTAGGAGTTGGTATCGAAAAATAAATGGATGGTTTCTTCCATAATGCCAGGGTTCACTGAATGGTTTGATGAGTATAAGGTAAACATATGAAATGAGGTAAGCATATCCTGTGGCTATCCACTTACCAGATTTCCATTCAACCGGTCACCAGATTTCAACCCAGTTAAAAAAAGACCAGTGTGCAGTTTGGGAACAGTGTGTTAAACAGCACTCCACCATCCACCGCCATCATCATGGTGTTCAAGAGACTTGTAAGATCTGTTCCAAGGTGCAATAAAACTCTTGTAGTAGCCCAGTACCTCACCAAGGCCCTTTATATTGTATTTTTCCAAATATAGCTGTATATTCAGAACAATACAAGACAGCATTATGACCTATTTCAGCTTTGTGTTGCTTTGCAAAGTTTGTAAAAATCCACCATGATCAAAAAACACTTTCTCCACCAAAGCATTAGTCATATCCTTGTTGTTGAGTGGCGTGTGTACTCGTATGACTCTGTGTTCTAAAGAACAAGCTACGTCTGATTAATTGGAGCACTGCATTTTTTAATTAGAGGAAATGACAGAATGGCTGCTGGTAGTGATCCTGCTGGTGGGATGATGTGCATGTGGTGGGCTTTTGCTACTGGGCCAGTTTAATTAAATCAGACTCATGGTCCGAGATGAATTAAAACCGTCTCATTACATCTCAGAGCGGCTGATAATGCGCGTGCTGGGAAGGCTGTATCTGCAGTTTACACACAGCAGTAATCTCGGACAATTAAGTGGTCATATCTCTGTCTTTCTTTTCCAACGGTTAGCTTAACTCCTCTTAAGTAGTCACCAGTTTGATTCCCTATCACTCCCAGTACAATGCCAATAACCATTTCATTAACTACATCCAGCGAGGAACATGCATGTTGATACACAGTGATGTGGCCATCAACACAGCTTCAAATCACAGGCTCTAAGGGGCATGGTGTGAGATTAGATCACGTGCGAATTAGTACACAGACAAGAGCTGTTGGTGGTGTACAAAGGACACTGTGTCCTCTGGGTTTGCTGCCGTTATGATGAGACATGGTGGCGATAGAAATAGGGACGTGACCCCCTCCAAGATCTCTATAACATATGTCTCGCATGGTTCTAAGACTTTTGGATAAACATCTGTTTGTGTCTAAGTGGCCTTAAGGATAGGAACATATGACAGTTTTGACTTTGTGGGAACATTTGGCTGGTCCTGGTGAGGTTTTTAGTAAAACCTACAGCTGTGTACGAAAAAAAAAAGAGGTTAAAGTTGTTCGATTTAGGCGTAGGCATATCATCAATTATCATTAATTATTACATCAACAGAAAATCCCAGCAAGGATATTTAGAAGTGTGTGTGTGTGTGTGTGTGTGTGTTTTGTGTGCACGCCAGTGGTTGTGTGTGTGTGTGCAAGTGTGTGTGCTACTCCGCCTCTCTGGAACCATGTTTGGTCCAGTGGAAATAACACAGCTCTCCCACATCTCACCATTCGCCTGAGGCGGTTACTTTTCTTTTTCTGGGTACGATCTGCAAAACGCTCCCTCCTCCATGCTGCTCTGCTAAACACATGCTGCCACTCCAGAGTGACTCATGTGGTTAATGATTAATTTTCCTCAATGCTGAATCACCTGTTATGATTCGAGTCCACATTTCTGTACCAGGACCTTTTCAACGATTAGTTAGCAATCTGCAGCTGGTTCATTTCACCGGGAGAAGCTTGAGAACAGCCCCGAATCTACCAGAAGGGGAATTTACACCCATTAACGGCTTACTAGATCATATTTAAAAAATGATCGAACAGAGCTGTCACTCTTTAGTTGGTTATCAGTTACTATATATTTCACGCCAGCACGGTGGTTTAGTGGCTAGCACGTTCGCCTCCAGCGTCCTGGGTTCGAGTCTCACTCTCGCTCACTGTGTGTATGGAGTTTGCATGCTTGGTGGGTTTCCTCTGGGTGCTCTGGTTTCCTCTTACAGTCCAAAGACATGCTTCTAGGCTGATTGGAGTGCCTTGATGCCGAGAATAGATTGGATAAGCGGTACAGACGAAAAAATGAAATATGTTTCATGACATAAAGCACAGTTTTATTTTATTCTAGCTTTCCTGTTGTGCCATAAACAAAGACATAAAACACTAACCATAATTTTCGTTGAGAGCGCACAAACTGTCTGGGTTTTTTTTTTCCCTTAAACAGCTGAAACTAGACAATACATTTCAATCAGTTTACTCAAAACTGCTAACTGTAAACAGGATCGGTTGTGTTCGCAGTGTCCGGCAGGAGGAAACGTCAGGGCTCATGAGCAGAACCTAAAACAAAGCTGTTTGTTACGTAACAAGAATGGAGAAATTGAGTACATAGCATGAAAATCACCAGACAGACTGGAACATGCAAATGCCATTGTGTTGCTTAATTGTTTACATGTTATACTGCAGAGACATTTGCATACTATGGGTTATGACTGGAAAAAAGTGACCAGGTTTAAACTTGCACTGTTTAGGTTGAATATCTGCTTTGATATTCACAAAAACTGTACATTTTAACAGCTGTGGAAATCTCCACATCGAGTTGTGAGTGTGAAAATAAATCCTCTCAGAAATGCTGTCAGGTTAGCTCATGTTGCTAGCTGACTAATGCTAGCAGTGAAGATTAAAAAACGTAAAAATATTAGCTCATTAGCTCATAAACACAGACTGGTGCTAGCATGATGAATGATTAGAATTTACATTATTGGCAAGATTTTGAGTGCATAATTACTGTTATTCTTTATACCGTTAAATTAGGAATCTGATTCAATATCATCCTGACGTGACTTAACAGGTTATATCAAGCAAAACGTCTGATCTGTTAATGGAAAAATAGTGGCATTTTATCAAAGGCTCTGTTAATAACAGAAAATGAGTAATCGCTTTGAATGGCAGCATCCATGTCAGCCTCATTTCTTGCCTCATTTCCTGAGTTAAATGTCAGTCACAACATTAAATGAACAGGAGTCTCATTTTCACTCTTGACTCAGCTGATTACTGTATGCTCTGTAAGAATAATCACCGATTAATTCAAGTGAGGTTTGTTCGGCTGACTATACAGCCATCCATCCACATTCTGGAAGGCTTATCCTGCACAGGGTCCTATAGTGAACTGGTGTTTATCCCAGGAGACAAGGGGACACCCTGGATGGGATGTCAACCCATCGCAGGGAATAATCACATACACAAGCGCTATGAAAAATTTAGAGATGTCAGTCAAGCTTTCAATATATCTTTGGACTGGGGGAGGAAACCGGAGTACCCAGAGGAAACCCCTGAAGCAAAGGGTGATCCCTGGAGGCAAACATGTCAATCACTAAGTCACTGTGACCCCCTTCTCCTGGCACAATATATAAAAATATAAATCATTTATCTTTAAACATTGCACCTTTGTTTACTGCAATGTTAAGAATGCTGCATGTGCAGGTTATGATGCAGATAAGATGCTTCAATATAGATAGATATAATTAGAATATATAAGATGATATAATATGTTTACAACCTGAATCTTTTCTTGTCCACTTTGCTGACCAAAATATTTGATCCATGTATGACATTCACAGCATGAGGAAAACATACTTAGCTATATCTTTAAACTGATCTTTAAACTGAACCAATATTTGGTCAAGTTTTCATCACTGTTAGCTGTTTGCCCATCAGTCTACTGATGGGTTTTCCCAGGTTGCAGCACAGAACAAAAACATTAGCTTTCACCTTTACCACAAACATCAAATTAGCTGGCTAGGTCAGTGTGTTTTTTTTTTTTTTTTTTGTGATTAAACACAACACGTGGTACGAAGAAGTCCTTTCTCCTGAATTTCAATCTGGCACCAAGATCAATACTGCAGTGTAGTCACATGCTTCTTTTTATTTATTTATTTACTTCTAGAGTTTTGCACTGGAGCCATGAGGCTAATGTTGCTAACAAGTAAATTAGCCTCCAGTTTAGCCTCATGCATTTGCACATTGTACATGTAGGAACGCAATAAGTCCGTACTAAAGGATCTATTGATACCAAACATAACATGAATTATAGCAGTGTGTTGTTATTATTGCTTCAGTCTATTGTTTTTATTAGCTATAAAATAGCCCGTTATTTACTGTAACGTACCCTACATTATTAGAAACCATACAAGCAAGTATAAAATGAATAACTCGGCATGGTTTGATGGGAGGAGGTGCTGATTTAGGCCTGTAGTGCTAATCTGGTAGCTAATTGTTAGCATAGCAGCTACAGTAGAAATCTAAAGTGTTCAATTGTCTTAATTGGCCATGTTTTTTTGTCTGAATGAGTGCTGAGGCGATAATGGAGCAATGGCTCCCCCTCCTGGTCAGTTCTTGGTCAAGCAGCTACTGAAAAGTTTTATGTGGGAATACAGTGTACAGTATATGCTAATATCTAAATTATGTGGGTAGGTATACCTGAGTGAATAAGAACGAGACATATAAGCAAAAAGATATGGAAAAAATTTTTTTAATCTGGTTAGAAAAGAAAAAATTAAAATTAAAAACTTATACACTGACACACAGGCAAACACCGTACTGGCCTTTCTCCTCTCCATATTTTTTCATAGCTTTATTAAAAGCACTACATTTTTTGCCTTTATTATTCTTTAATGAAATACTGTAGGCTGAGAAAAAGCTGTAGACCAAAAAGGCGACGATGAAAATCTGAACAAAACCTGTTCATACAAGATGAAACTCACTACTAAGCTATACTGACATCATGGATCTGAGGTCAAGAATTTCACAGAAATCAACACAAAATCAAGCAAACTCGAAATGGAACAAGGAAATTCGAAAGGAGCTTGATTTATTAAACATCAGTGCAGATTTTCCGCAGATTTTGGCCAACAGTCCTCTTCGATTCACGTGCATTGAACATGAGTACAGCTACCATAGACAGTCTTCAATATAGACAGTAATTACTTGTGTCTTCACTTTCACCAGTTTAACTAGATGTCTGCAACTACTACTACTAGAAGTAATAATAATAATAATAATAATAATAATAATAATAATAATAATAATAATAATAATAATAACAACAACAACAACAACAACAATAATAATAATAATAATAAAACAAATAAATTAATAAACAAGTCTGCAAATTAAATTACAAATTAAAATTTTTGGCCACAACAATCACAAAAAATCCTGGAGGGTTTCCATCCATCAGTCCTTTAAGGAGCAGAATGAAGACCTTCAGCTCTGTGTGTTTAACTATTATTATTATTATTATTATTATTATATTAATATTATATATGATATATAATTATATATAATTAAAATATAATAATAATAATAATAATTATTATTATTATTATTATTATTATTATTATTATTATTATTATTATTATCATTATTATTATTATTATTATTATTATTATTATAGCTGTTCAATTTAAAATAAGATAAGACAAACCTTTATTCGTTTAAGAAAAGTATTAAGAAAAATGTGCAAATATGAAGAAGGAAGATAAAGAAATCTATATAAATACAGAAGATAAATAAAAAAATAACAGTAATAATAATTTCACAAAAACAAACAAACAAACAAACATACAATTGCACTGGGTTATTGCACATCTTAAATTGTTGATGCTAAAGGGTTTTCCAGGCCACCATACACACACACACACATACATACACATAGATATACACACACACACACACACACACATACATACACATAGATATACACACACACACACACACACATACACACACACTTTTATTTTGAAAGAGGGACGGCTCTGCATGTGTCTTCGCGCTCTTTCCTGCCGTGTTCCGGGTTCTGGAGCACAAGCACGTGTGATCACTGCATGATGTTCATCCGGATCTGCTGAACCCTCACCACGTTTCTTTATTTTTTCCCCCAGTCTGAAGTCGAATCACTGGATCACTGTCTTGACATTTATTTACATCTGGACTGCGTCTTCTCTGCTAGTAGGTGAGTCTAACAAAATATTGGACTTTTTTTTCCCACCCAAAAGTTCCCTAGCTGCATGAGTGCTCAGAATACATGATCTATTAAAGATAAAATTAACTTTTCGCTTTTTTTTTTTTTTTATTCAAAGTGAAGTCTAACTATATGATTGATCGATTCGCCAAACACTAGATCAATACATTTATCTGGAGTGATATTGTTTAGGTCTAAAAGATGCTGATGAGAGATGGAGCCACCGCGCGCGTGCCAGAAATTGTTTACGGAAATGCTCACCTTTCTTTATACGTTTAAATGGTACACAAAAAAATCGTTCTTCTTATATAAAAGAAGGTCTCAAGTCTGGAATAAATCCATCACGTTTTCTCGTGGCGATAAGTAGTAAGGCTTTTGCGCAAGATGACCCCCCCCCATCCTGATTGACCGCACTTTCTTTCTTACTTTAAATTCTCACGCGCTTATCTCCAGATTAGGGCTTGTTAATGACCTGTGATGAGATGAGATGAGATGACCCACATGCAACTCAAAATGAGGAATGCACAGACACGAGATGGTCAGGGGGTTTGGAAAGTTGCATTGATTTAGATCAGGATTGAATAAACCCCTGTAGAAATAAGTTCATGTTAAGTGATCCAGGATGATGGTACTCTTCTTAGAAAAGTCAATCATTAATAATACCCTATGATGAACTTGCTGGTCATGAGGTAAAGGTGAACAGGACCGCTGACCACTTTCCCAGTAATTCCATGACTAGAGACCCAGTTCTTTGTTTAAGTTGATATTCTGTTGGAAATATGTGAGCCATTACAGATGAGACGTGACTAGCCTGATGTATCCACCTTGAATACATATGAAAATATCTTCAGGTAAAGACTGAATGTTTATCGATGATGAATTTACCTACTGAAATGTCTCTATGATTAGGTCTAGACTATATATTTCGTTACTGAACTTTGCACTCAGACACGGCATCCTAAATTGTTTTAGTCTGTTTGTTAGACAAGGTGTTAATGTTGGACATGCTGACATGTTGGACAATAATAACCGAGAGATGGCAGTTCCTCGGCTTACATCTCCAACTTGTTTTGTTTGGCATCACAGCTGCAAAAATAATTCAACATCAGTTATATAGAACTGCTTTGGATTTTTGATAATCCTGTTTGTTTTTGCCATACACTCCCGCATACCTACCATATAGACGCACTTTGTAGATGATGTGTAATTACTGAATGAAGGCATCTGTTGCAATACACAACGGTTTCTCAGCTCAGCTGTGGCAGTAAGATGCAGCACCTGATGCACTCAGATCAGCATCATCCACAGTCTTCAGACCCTTCGGGAATCTTTTGTTATAGTTAATAGTTTTTTTTCCCGTTGCCTAAAGCATAAAATTCTTCGTTGTAACTCCTACACACATGGATTTACTGTCTGTGAGATGCCCAAATCTGCTGTAATTTTGAGAAATGGCAAGCTGTGTCAAATATCATGGAGTTTGTTTGATTTTGCATGAATTTCTGCAATAGAATAATGACCAAATTCTGGAGGGTCTGGTAACATGGCACTACACTGTCAGTGTGTCACTGCTGTAAATAGTGTACTGTCTAAATAATATGTGTAGAGCGGTGGCTCTTTGGTGGCTCTTAGGTTGCTTTTTGGTGGCTCTCGTGGCTCTTCGGTGGCTCTTATGTGGCGTTTTGGTTGCTTTTAGGTGGCTCCTTGGTGGCTCCTTGGTGGCTCTTTGGTGGCTCTTGGGTTGCTTTTTGGTGGCTCTTATGTGGCTCTTATGTGGCTCTTATGTGGCTCTTATGTGGCTCTTATGTGGCGTTTTGGTTGCTTTTAGGTGGCTCCTTGGTGGCTCCTTGGTGGCTCTTTGGTGGCTCTTTGGTGGCTCTTTGGTGGCTCTTATGTGGCTTTTTGGTGGCTCTTTGGTAGCTTTGTGGTGTTTCTGTGGTGGTCTCTTGTCCTGCTCAAGGTCTAGCAATCTGTCCTCATGTGACCTCTCTTACTGTGCAAAGGTATTTGTTGTTAAGTGACTAGCATCTAGATAAGGGTCTATAATAGATTTCACAAGTATCTACAAAGTATTGCTCCACATGTTGACCATTTTCTGGTTCTTAAAGTCCATGTTTTTTTCTTCCAAGCCTATGATTGCCACAATGAAATACATTCTGGTCACTGGAGGCGTGATCTCAGGGATCGGGAAAGGCATCATCGCCAGCAGCGTCGGGACGATCCTGAAGTCCTGCGGCCTTCACGTCACAGCCATTAAAATTGACCCCTACATCAACATCGACGCTGGGACTTTCTCTCCCTATGAGCATGGTAAAGTAAAACAAGGCACTAATTCAATACCAAGGTTACCAAGGATGATTGTTCATTTTCAACAGTTTAGATCATGAGCTTCTCGATTTTGTTCATATAACATATTGAGCTGAAGACTTGGCGGATCTGCTGTGTTTAGGTGAAGTGTTTGTGCTGGACGACGGAGGAGAGGTGGACCTGGATCTGGGGAACTATGAGCGCTTCTTGGACATCCGTCTCACCAAAGACAACAACCTCACCACCGGCAAGATCTACCAGTCGGTCATTAACAAAGAGAGACGAGGAGACTATCTGGGCAAGACCGTGCAGGGTAGGATTGTACGATTATAAAGATGTTAAGTGACTGTAGCTTTAAAATATATATATATTTTAGGTAAAACTGATTGCTGCACAGATTGAAACATCCCCAGAGCCTCAGGAGGTGCCTGCTATATATTTATTTATGTAGTTAGTTTTAATTCAGAGATATTGTTAGGATTTTCAGGTTCAGTTAGTTACCAAATGAATGT